>NC_057794.1:187502946-187706116 GCF_018294505.1 Triticum aestivum
GACGAGCAAACGGATTTGGCATACTACTTATTTTCGTAGAAAGGATTAAGATAGATATAGCGCAAACTTGAGAAGGTATTCAACGAACCACCGGTAGGATTGGAAAGAAGGAGTCAATTGATATTATAATGAAGGAAGAAGAATCTTAGAAGAGCCACCGATAGAATTCAAAATGAACGAAGAAAATATAAAGAAACACCAGGAAGAATTAGAAAACGAATGAAGATGCTTGAGGGAATTTAGATACATGAGAACGAAGAGATCATGAACTGATTATAGAATACTTGAGCGATGCACCGGTAAGATTTGGAGTAAGAGAGCTAAAAGCTGAGAAAGAATAAACCCGAAATGATGGACATCAGAGAATCAAACTGAAAAGACTCTTGAATTGCTCCGGATGGGTGAAAAGAATTCTCACAATCAAAACAATTATGAGCGGATGGTATGAAGCTACAACCATGAATCTTGAAGAGAAAAGAGCAATATTTAGAGGAAAACTCTTCGTTGGTCTTCAAAATCCGAGAATGACGACGAGAAACACCACCATGAATTATTAAGATACTCCGGGAGAATGAAAAGCGAAGAGGTTGAGCCAATGATTAAAAGAATTATAAGATCTTGGAGAAACCATCTGACTGATGATAATACATTCTTACGTCAAACTTAGAAAAATTTGAGAATAGCTCTGGTAAAATAAGAATAGTCACGTAGGATCTTGGAAAAAGACCTGTGGGTTAGGTCCCACTCAAAAGAAACACCGTTGAACAATTTAAATGAGATATTGCGCCGGTTGAATTAAATGGCTTGAATAAGATAACAACCTCGAGATAGGTTTGAACGGATCTTGAATGAAAAGACGAGCCTTCTGAGATATGTCCAGCACTCTGGAACAAATGAATAGAGGGAGGTGAACAGCTAAGAGAGTCTTTGGTAAGGACTTCGAACATGGAAAGCATGTGAACCAATGAAAAAGATATGATCAACACCGAAAGTTTGCATTGAATCCACCGGAGAAGAAAAGAATGAAGAATGACGAACTCGAAGCTTCCTTAGCATCCTCCTGAGAATCACCGAATAAGAACATTGACAGAAAAGAATGGAGAGACTTCACATCTATAAAAGGATACTTGATTAAGTAATCTTAGTCCTTGAAGAAAAAGGGTGGGAGGGTGGGAAAACAAAGACCACTTGAAGACGGATGAAACAAACACCATTGACGAAAAGTTTGAGTTGATCTTGCGGATGTTGAAAATGATCGGATCCACTTGAATAGAGACACACCGGTTCAGAAGAAATTGAGATGGCAAACTTGACGATCAGGAAGGATTGGCATTCACATAGATATATGAGAACACTGCTTAGGAAAAGGTATGGAATCAACATTTGACTTCGAAGCAACTCGAATACCACAACTCAAAACAAAACCAAGGATTGGCTTGCAGAATAAGCCAGAACAAACATATGATAGAGATTTCGTCCGAGGTTTTCGTGGTGGGGCCTACACGGGCTCGATCGTACATCACCATCATGTACAAGGCAGTGCACATGACATACGAAGCATCCCCGAGTCAGCATAGCCAAGGACTCTTTAAGACACAACGAGACCACTGTAAAACCAACCGTGGATAGGCGGACCACTAGACGTCGAACCCCAATCTCATATCATGCATCTGTCGGAAAGATATCCTAAGAGTTACTTGAATTCCCACTTATAAACTCCCGAAATTTCCCGTTTATGCAATCAGGTGTTGGGGATACAGGGGAAGCATCTTATCTCACCCAAAACTACACAAATCCTACATCTAGCTGTATCCATCCTTCAACACATAACCAAGAAACCTTCGGAAATCGTTTACCTCAAACTTCGAAAAGCATCCGTTATACAAGTTATGGCAATACTCCCGAACTCCCGCCCCAGTACTGGGTGGCGTCGAGGTTATCTCACCAACATCTGCATAAAAGAGATTTTCAATGTCGACGAAACTCAGGTATTCCAGAATTGCAACGATAAAATTGTGACGACAACACCTCGGGGCTCAAGTCCCTGGGACACTGCCACAACCCCTAAATGTCAGGAGGCACCAAGAACAATGTTCTCATCACAAAACCATCGGAACGATTCCAAGATACCCGCGTGATCCTAAAAAAATTCGTGAAATTTGAGAAGAGAAGAGTCAAAACTCTACGTTAGGATGCCTCACCAGAGCGACGAAGGGACTGAGGAGTAAAAAGAATCCTACTCTCTGATATATATATATATAATCCTATAAGACTCAAAACATTTTTCTAGACTCAACAACGCCAGCTATTCGATCAAGCAGGGGGCTCCTATGTCGGGGAAGGCTCTGATACCAACTTGTAACGCCCTCGATGCGGCTATATCTCCAACATGTTGAAGCACGACTTAGAGGCATAACCGCATTGAAAGCAATGTCGCAAGTGAGGTAATCTTCACAACAGCCCATGTAATGAATAAGAAAGGAGGTCCATAGTTGGCTTACAATCGCCACTTCACACAAAACATGGATAAAGCATTACATCATCCAAGTACAATCAAGGTCAGACTACGAAACCCAAAATAAAAGAAGACTACCCCAAATGCTACACAGATCCCTGATCGTCCCAACTGGGCTCCACTACTGATCAACTGAAACGAAACAACACTATGAACGGGATCTTCATCGAGCTCCTCCTTGAGCTCGGGTCGCGTCACCTGCACGGTATCATCGGCACCTGCAAACTGGTTTTGGAAGTATCTGTGAGTCACGGACTCAGCAATCTCACACCCTCGCGATCAAGACTATTTAAGCTTATAGGTAGGGTAAAAGGTATGAGGTGGAGCTGCAGCAAGGGACTAGCATATTTGGTGGCTAACATACGCAAATGAGAGCGAGAAGAGAAGGCAAAAGCACGGTCGAACAACTATGATCAAGAAGTGATCCTAGAACAACCTACGTCAAGCATAACTCCAACACCGTGTTCACTTTCCGGACTCCACCGAGAAGAGACCATCACGGTTACACACGCGGTTGATGCATTTTAATTAAGTTAAGTTCCAGGTTTTCTACAACCGGACATTAACAAATTCCCATCTGCCCATAACCACGGGCACGACTTTCGAAAGTTCATAACCCTACAGGGGTGTCCCAATTTAGCCCATCACAAGCTCTCACGGTCAATGAAGGATATTCCTTCTCCCAAGACAATCCGATCAGACTCGGCATCCCGATTACAAGACATCCTCGACAATTGTAAAACAAGTATAGAAAGACCACCCGCTGTGCCGACAAATCCCAATAGGAGCTGCACATATCTCGTTCTCAGGGCACACCGGATAAGCTAGGCGTACGGGAGCCAATGTAACCCAAGTTGCTAAGGGACGGCCCCGCATGGTGCTCTGGGTTGGACCAACACTTAGACAAGCACTGGCCCGGGGGTTTAAAATAAAGAAAACCCTCAGGAGCGTGACTCCCAAGGGAAAAGTAGGTGGTGGTGAGGCAAATGGTAAAACCAAGGTTGGGCCTTGCTGGAGGAGTTTTATTCAAAGCGAACTGTCAAGGGGTTCCCATTATAACCCAACCGTGTAAGGAACGCATAATCCGGGAACATAACACTGATATGATGGAAACTAGGGTGGCAAGAGCGGAAAAAAAACACGAGGAATAAGGCCGAGACTTCCACCCTTTACCAAGTATATAGATGCGTTAAGTAAATAAGATATATTGTGATATCCCAACAAATATCCATGTTCCAACAAGGAACAAACTCCAATCTTCACCTGCAACTAACAACGCTATAAGAGGGGCTGAGCCAAGCGGTAATATAGCCAAACAACGGTTTGCTAGGACAAGGTGGGTTAGAGGCTTGGCTTAGCAAAATGGGAGGCATGATAAGCAAGTGGTAGGTATCACAGCATAGGCATAGCAAAAGAGCAACAACTAGCAAGCAAAGATAGAAGTGATTTCGATCGTATGGTCATCTTGCCTAAAATCCCGCAAGGAAGAAGAACGAGTCCATGAAGAAGACAAACAGACGTAGTCGAACGAATCCTCACAACTCCGGAACGAAACCGAAGCTAACGCGAGAAGTAACCCAGAAAGAAGCAAACAACATAGTAAACAACCATCACATAATCATGGCATGATGCACAATCGAGTATGATGCATGTCCAGTTTAACGAGGCATGGCATGGCAAAGTGCACAAGCAATCCTACAAATTAAGTGGAGCTCAGTATGCAACGGAGTTGCATATTGAAGAAAACACCACATGACTTATTTAGTTCTCTCCCGGTTATGTACTCAACAATATTAAAGGTTGGTTAACATGGCAAGAGGTGAAACATGAGTGAAAATACACAGCTAGGCATTTTAAATGAGGCCGGAAACAGCAACAACAATTCCGGTATATCCTCATGTGTAATTATCAATTTGGTGCAACAACAATTTTAAACATTTAAATGTTATTAACATGATGCGAATGACATGTGCAAGTTTCATGCAGTATTTATGAAAATGTTGACATGAGCATTATATGAAGCATTTGTCATCATGGCGGAAACGAAAGGGGTGCCATGGCAACTAATCCGAAAATGATGGCACGATAACATGTCAGTTCCGATAGCTCATGGAGATACCGGTGCAAAAGGAAATGTGACGTAAGCGTGTCATGCAAGATAGCGGGGTGATCCCGGTAACCGGGTTCCCACGGGTTAGCAGCAAACAAGGAGGGCCGAGCAAGCAGCGACTCGACCATGGTACAAACATGGGCATCTCATATAATACATCACATGCATACGGTCCACGGGCATCGTTCCGGCGGTTATACCTTCTAAAGGTGCATTTATGAAGTGGTTCGAGTTCAGCAAATGAAGTAGGTGTTCTCGCGACGGTAGTGGTACACGGACATCGTGGAAGTAGTTGTTCATGGGTCGTTGTGGGAAGTTGTCCTTCTCATGGCGACGGTAGCGGAAGTAGTTGTACTATCGATCATCGGCGATGGTAGTGGTACTCATTTCGTAGACGTTCGGGGTCGTGGGTAGTTGAGCACAGTTATTGTTGGACTTGATGGATCCGAGGACTTCGAGGTTCACCGTTGAACTTGATGAAACCCACGACGACGGAGAGGTACGCGTCGGCGGTAGTCGTTCGGGCGGCGAGCGTCGTCAAACTTGGCAGGCGTCATGTAGTCGTACACTTCGATGGTAGTCATTCACGTTCATATTGGTACCTGGTGCCATTGTGTCTCGAGTACTTGATGGTTCTGGTCGGGTAGCAAAACATAGTCGACCGTGAAGATGTTTTGTTACAGAACTTGGCGAACCAAAACAAAGTAGCACCAGGTGGTCATGGCGACCAACAAAGGGGTCGCGGTGACAATGATGATGAACAGGGTGCGGCACCATGGCGGGGAGGCAGCGTGCTAGTTTCGTTTGTCATAGGAAAACCACGGCAACAGCAGGGCCTCCCAGGAGTCAAGGGCACGGTGCAGATACTTGGCGTGATGCAGGGGCGTCGGCCGCGGGACGCCTAGACCCGAAGCAAAGGAGCGGGTGCTGATTTGGCGATGCATCGGTGCAGGGAACGGAAGGAGGTGCGGTGGAGCTGAGCAGCAGCAGCAGGGGAGGAGGGCCACGGATCAGGAGGAGCGGTGCTGAGGCGGCGCTGGAGGGAGATCGAGAGGGAGGAGGGGTCGATGGAGAAAGGGTGCGAGGGAGATGGCTCCTGGCGGCGGTGAGGGAACGAGGGAAGGAGGGAGTAGCGATGCGGGAGGGGTTAGGGTAAGCAGCGGGGCTGATTGGGCCTGGCCTTGGGCCGACGCATGAGGGAGGGAGGCCCAGCTGGGCTGGCTTTCCTCCTCTCTCACTCTTTTTTTTAAAATAACCTCTCTGCCATTTCTTTCAGAAAAAAAATAAAGAAAGAAAAGGAGCGAAAGAAAAAGATAGAGAAAGAATTTCTGCAAGAGGCCAATTTTTCCAGGGCTCACAAAATGAGATTGATCCAAGAAAAATACATTTGACACCGTTTTGGAAGGATTGCATTTGAACATATTTGAATGTGATTCAAATAAGTTGAATTAGGAAAACATTTTTGGAGAGTCCAAAAATGTTTGGAATTTTTGTGGAGATCGGGAAAGCGATGAAAGAAATTAAGGGCAAAGTTTGGGGGCCAAACTTGAAGCGGGAAAAGGCATGAGATTTTACATTGCAAGTGTGTTTGCGGTTAATTCCAATCTTATGGAATATTTATAGTAGCTCCCTAATTACTGGGAGGATATGTTATAAAGAGAAACCACCATGTGAGTTCCCTCGATTTAAATAGATCAACTATCTATGCATGTTCTTTAGTTGAGTTTTAGAACGGGTTGCATGATGACATGATGCAATGCACATGATGCAAAGATGAAAAGCAACGGACCGAACAAATCACACGACGAAACCTGGAAACCCTGGAAGGCATCTGAAGCTCTGGTCTTGGGGCATTACATGGCCATCCGCTAGTTCTACCGCCACTGCCGCCCCCTCGTCGACCTCCCTCTGTGCCACCAGTGCGACGCGGACCACTTGATTCGTCGCCGCCAGATACAGCATCAACGGCTCTTGTGGTTTAGGTGTAACCAATATCGGCATGGAGGAAAGGTACTTCTTCAGATCCTCCAGTGCTACCTCGGCTTCTCGTGTCCACTCTATGGGGCCTGCCTTCTTCAAGATTTTGAAGAAAGGAAGGGCGCGCTCAGCGAACTTGGAGATGAACTGACTCATGGCAGCAACACAACCGGTGAGCCGACGCACATCCTTTGTCCAAAGAATCCAAGAAGCTTGCCGGACGGAACGCCAAAGATGCACTTCTCAGGGTTCAGCTTGAGGTTGATCTTGCGCAGGTTAGCAAATGTATCCTCCAGATCTTGCACAAGAGTGGGCCCGTCTTTGGTTTTGACCACTATTTCATCCATGTAGGCCTCCATATTTCTATGGAGCTGAGGTTCAAAACCAATTTGGACCGCTCTTGCAAACGTTGAGCCAACACTCTTCAATCCAAAAGGCATCCTTAAAAAGCAATACGTACCACATGGGGTGATGAATGTTGTCTTCTCTTCATCTTCTCTTGTCATGAACATTTGGTGGTAGCCTGAGTAGGCATCGAGGAATGATAACAGATCACACCCGGCCGTGGAGTCAACAATTTGGTTGATGCACGGCAACAGGAAGGGGTCCTTAGGGCAAGCCTTATTAATATCTGTGTAATCAATACACAACCTCCTTCCCATTTGCCTTGCGCACCACTACTGAATTGGCCAACCACGTCGGGTGGAGCACCCCTCTCACCAAACCTGCCGCTTCCAACTTCCTAATCTCCTCTGTGATGAACTCTTGCCTTTCTAGAGCCTGCTTTCTGACCTTCTGCTTGACGGGCCACGCATGGAGACAGACAGCTAGGTGGTGCTCAATCACCTCCCTGGGAACACCAGGGATGTCAGACGCTTGACATGCAAACACGTCGACATTTGCCTGCAGGAAGGTGACGAGCACGCCTTCCTATTTGCTGTCGAGGGTGGAGCCTATGATGAAGGCCCCTCCCGTGCCATCCTCCTTGATGGGCACCTTCTTGGTCTGCGGCGGCTCGGCTCTAGATCTCTTGTTCTTGTCGGTAGAGCTCTCTGGCACGTCCTCAATGGTAGCACAACACTCCGAGAAGGTGCGCTTGCCGAAGTGGGTGCGAGAGGTCTTGCCGGGCTCCTTTTTCCCTCTCGGGCCGTCAGCGGCAGGAACAGGTGTCTTAACGGCAGCTGCTGCAACTGCCTCCCGGTAGAGCTGGTCGTCGCAGATCAGCGCGTCCTTCTTGTCGGAAGGGACGGAGATGATGGTCAACGGCCCAGGCATCTTTAGCATGTTGTAGGCGTAGTGTGACACTGCCATGAACTAGGCCAATGCCGGGCGGCCGAGGATCCCATTGTAGGGCAAGGGGATCTCGGCTACGTCGAAGACGATCTTCTCCGTCCTATAGTTCAACTCTCCTCCAAATGTCACGGGCAGTGTGACCTTTCCCTTTGGCTGGCTCCTCCCCGGATTGACCCCTTGAAACGTGCCCGTTTCCTCAAGATCTCCATCAGGGATTTGCAACCTTTTGATGACGACAGGCGAGATCAGGTTCAGGCCGGCCCCGCCGTCAACGAAGATCTTGTTCACCCTAAGGTTGTGTATTGTTGGCGAGACCAACAATGGAAAACACCTGACCGCGGTAGTGCGGTCAGGGTGGTCCTCGGCGTCAAAGATGAGGGGCGTGCTGGACCACTTCAGCGGCTTCTGAGCATCGAACGACGGCTCTGCTGCTGTAATCTCTCGCGCCCACTGCTTGAGCTGGCGGCTTGAGGTATGCAGTGAGGCGCCGCCATCAATGCACATGGCCTCTGTAGCCTTCTGGAACCCTTGCTCACCAGACTCGTCGTCCTCGTCGTGGTCGTCGTCTTCTTGTTTCTTGTTGCAGCCCCGGGTGGGCTTCTCTTGCTGGTTGTCCTTGCCGGGGCAGCCTCCTTGGCCGCCACGCTTCTTGCCGGATCTCTCAGCACCGTCCTGGTCCTTCTCCTTTCGTACTCAGCCTTTTGCTTCTCAACAAGCAGCTCGACTTGTCGGCAGTTCTGGAGGTCGTGGCCCTTGGTGTGGTGGATCATGCAGTATTGCTTGCTCGAGCTTCCTGGCTTGTCAGTAGCCGCCAGGGCCTGGCAGGCGGTGCACCCGACAATCTCCTTGCCGGGTGTCTTCCTTGACCTTCTTGCCGGCATCGGTGTCGTCAGATCCCTCATCGGCAAGCACGGCCTTGCCTTTGCGTTTCCGGTTGCGACGCCGGCTCTTCTTCGTCGGAGTGGCGATGTCTTCATCGGTAGACTCGGTTTCCATGCTGGCGTCTTCGCCGGGGTACTTCCTTCCCTCTTCAGCCCGGGCGCACCTATCGGCCAGAACGTAGAGCTTGGCTACATCCTTAACCTTGGTCATCGCTAGCTCCTCGCGCATTTTGCGATTGCATATGTTCTGGTGGAACGCGCTAATCACAGCGGCGGGATGAACGTCGGGGATGTTGTATTGCACCCGGTTGAATCTCTGGATGTACTTGCGTAGGGTCTCCCCTTCCTTCTGGGGAATGATATGCAGATCACTGGCCTAGCCATGAGCTTGGTGGCCTCCTGTGAAGGCGCCAACAAACTCATGGCATAGATCTGACCAGGAAGAAATGGAATCCACCGACAAGTGCATCAACCAAGACATCACATTGGGCTTGAGCGCCAGCGGGAAATAGTTGGCAAGCACTTTGTCGTCAAGAGCCCCAGCAGCCTGCATCGCGATGGTGTAGATGCTGAGGAACTCGGACGGATGGGTCTTGCCAGTGTACTTCTCGCTAACGTCGGGCTTGAACGTGCGGTGGGACGGCCATTGGAGCTGCCTCAGCTCACGGGTAAAAGCCGGGCAGGCCACCTCTTAAGGTAGGCCGCCAGCCCCCCCCCCCCCCCGGTGCCGGGTGGTCCATAGCGGGTCCTGCCCGCTTGTCCGACTGGAGGCGCGTTTCGCGCCGGTGCATGACGGTGGTTCGACCGTCTTCGTGAGCTCGCTCCCGAAGGACCTGGCGCTGGTCGTAGAGGGTCCGCGGGTCGGACGACGCTATGGAGATGTTATCACAAGCGTCGTCGTGACGGGCCGACGTCCGCGGCGGCTGGCGAGGAGGAGGAGAGTGCACGGTGGCCGCAGCTCCCCCGGTCCTCCCAGTGCCAGCATGTGGTGGCTCGGTGGAGCGCCGGCCCGAGGGCCCCGTCGGTCGCGGATCGTTTTTGTTTGCGACGGCGACAAGGCTCCGGATGGTGGCCCTCCACTCGTCAAGCTTCTCCCCAGCAGGAGGGAAGTCTAGGAGCAACTGTGCGCTTGCCAAAGCTTCCGCTGGCATGGGCGGCGGCGACAGGTGCGTGGATTACGGTGCGCTTCAACATCTAACTATGTTAGAAGGAGATCCGTCACCCCCCTCATTTTGTCGATGACGCATAGGGCTCTTCCCACGGCGGTGCCCAGGGTCACCATTGTGGTGACGCTGCTCGGCGCGCACACCATGGGAAGAACGCGCGGTGGTCGCTGGTGTAGGCATCCCGGAGGTCGCCGCGCCGCCCGGAGTCGGCACAGCGATGCCCCTAGAGGGCCCCGCGCCGCCTGTGGGGGGCCCAGCTCCGTCCTTGGATCCGGCGATGTGTAGCCGGTCGTCTGGCGCGCGAACGACGCTGCTCGCCAGGCTTCAACTGCCTGGGCGATGCTGGTGCTCACGGGCCGCGGCCCGGGTCCTGCTGCGACCGGTCCGCTGTTCGTCCGCACCGGCACGGGTCGCTCTGCTCCCAACGAATCGACCACTGTGGCCATCTTCTTCTTAGGGGCCATGGCGACGAAGAACTGCTAGGCTAACTACTAGACCAGATTCTCACAATTGTTCTCCCCTACATGGCGCGCCAAAAGATGTCGGTGTGAAACGACACCCATGGGATCACAAGAATCCCTACTACGGTTGCCGAGGCGCAGGGTTGCGAGGAGAGCAGGGCTAGTAGTCAGCACAAGGATCGTTTACCCAGGTTCGGGCCGCAAGGATGCGTAAAACCCTAGTCCTGCTTTGGTGGGTGTATTTCTGAGAGTTCTTGAGCTCTCGAACTAGCTGTGGTCAGCGTGTGGTTCCAAAGAGCCGAATCCCTCTCCTTGTCGCCTTGGGCCTCCTTTTATAGGAAAAAGGGGTTGCCACAGTGGCACACAGGATGTGGAAAGGTCTACAGTGGCACGAGGTTATCCCTCGTATTAAAGGATAAAGTGCATTTAATGCACCGCTTAGGTGTCCTCTTGCTTTATCAGGGACGGGGGTGAGGCCCATCCCCTCCGTCGCTGCTCCTCCTCGCTTTGACACGCGCCTCGGCCAGGGATGCGTGTGGTGCCATGTAGGCAGGCAGGCAGCTGAGTTGGCGCGGTGGTGGAGCCTTCACGAAGATCTACATGCCGCCACGCGGGCACTTGATGAGTTGGCCTGGGAGCAGCATGTTGCCACGCAGGTGCCCGCCCAGCTCGTTGGGCTGGCAGCTGCATGTGAACGGCGGTGGGAACTTGGTTGACATGGGCTTGGCGGTGGTCTTGCCGGCATCTTTGGTGAGGGCCTTGCTGGGTGGCCCGGCAAGGGTCTCGCCATGGCGTGTTGTCGTCCCCGGCAAGGATCTTGCCGGGGGTCTGGTGGCCTTCCTTGGCAGGGATCTTGCCGAGGATCGTCGTCTTCTAATCTGATCTTGAATATGTCTTCACAAAGATCCGCATGCCACCAGAGGGGTGCATTCCAGTGCCCTGGCCACATGCTGATGATGGTACTGGGGGCCGTGGGCTCATGGGTGGCTCGCTCTGTTGGTGTGGGGCGAGCTGTCCCGGCATGAGTCTTGTCGGGGCCGCTGAGGCCACCCGGCAAGGGTCTTGCTGGGGGAACCTGCTTCGTCCCTCTGCTCTTTGTGGTCTTGGCCTTGGCGTTGCTTTTATTGTCTTGGGCTTTGATCTTACCTTGGCTCACCTCCCTCGTTCTGCTTGGTGTGGCCGTGGGCGCGGCTCTGACTGCCCGTGCACAGGTAACGGGGTACAAAGATGCGCCCCTATTTTTGTACACCGACAAAAGGGCATCTCCAACTTTCCCACGACCGCAGTTGACTACCATGGCACACCAAAAAGCCTCGTCCCTTGCATCGTCGCGCGGTGCGTTCCCAGCTGGTGCCAGCTGCCCGCATTCATGCCATCCGTCCTTATGCCATTCTTAAGAGGCTCGGTGCCCGAGGAATCAACTCCGGCGACTTAATGACACACCAGGATGCTTGGCCTCACCCTAATGTGCTACTTAAAGCGGCAACGCCCAGCTAACCTTGATACCATAGCGCATCGTCCTCCTACCTGGCACCACATCCGCCATGACCGCAAGCGCGAACGTTCTGCGGGAGAGCTTGTCTTCGGGGATGAAGCTCGAGGTCGCGGCCCTCGCTCACGTCGCCTCTCGCAACACAATAGCGGCTTAGCCGGACACAGACGTGACCGCACAAGCAGTGGCCACGCTGGCGGCCGACGATGGGAGCACCGTCAGCCATGCATCCTAATTGCTGCCGTCCAACGTCCGGCACCGCCGAGGTCAGGGACTCCTCCTAGGATGAGTAGGGCATGGTGTGCCAACTGGCCGGTCCGTATCCCGTGTTCTACTCTTCCTCGCCGGAGACCGCACCTTCACTTCACGGGTCTTGAACCCCGCCCCCGTACATAGAGATCGCAGATGGAGGACGTCGGTCGCCGCTGTAGAATAGGTTTAGGGTCGGGTTTCTTTTATGTTTCTGTCCTATAAAAGTTCGAAATGTAATGAAAATATGCCGTGTTTGCATTAATCTCGGCCGGTGTATATGAACTTTCACAATAATATAGTATATTGTAGGAGTACTAGCAAGATGCCCATGCGTTGCATGGAAGATCAAGATCTTGTGGGAGAAAAGGATGAACAAGGGAAGGCCTTATCTGCAAATGTGGAGAGGAGTGCGGGTAAATTGTCATAATTTCCTTCCTATCCGTTAGATATAGATCGGACAGCCTATATTGCAGGATGACAGGCACACCATCATCACCAACTCTGCTTTTTACTGAACCGAGACAAAGCTAACATGCGAAGTAAAATAAACACATAGGGTCTATACATACACAATTTATCTTAGGCACTCCAATAGTAGATCCACTACACATTCACGCATTTCACATCTTTCTACATCTACGGGAACCTACGAAAGGGTTAACGTAAATTGCCTTTGTCTCTCCTCCCCTGATTTTCATGGTGGTGGGCCCCTCCCTCTGCCAATTTACAATCAACAGCTCACACGATTCACATTACATTAATTATGTAACTGGGATTACATAGGTGTAGCATTACTCGTCCTAAAAACCCAACTAAGCCAACCTCCCAGCATATCGCGTGGGAAAATACCTGGTCGCGCCTTTTAGTCGAGATTACCAGATTACTAGTAGTAGTATCGATGGATCGCGCGAAGCAACACGGTTTTTTTGAGGGGGAGAAGCACCTAGTTTAAAAGGAAAAAAACACACGTTCAGTCCTGCACATGGCTCACACAAACGGAACGCACTTTGGCTTGCCTCTTCACTGACACGTGGGACTGTACTTGGAGAAACCGACCATGCGCCAAACTCCCCCCGCCCACCGCATGAAAATCCTCCCCCACCCAAAAATTCCCCCTAAATCCTAGATTCAACCGCCCTTCGGCCAACTAGCCAATAATATTCCCCAAACCCCCCTTCCCCCGTCCCGCTCCACTCCATTCGCTCCGCCAAAGCCGCCCTCCCTGCCGTGCCGATACGTCAGCGCCGTGGTTCATCGAGGGAGACTCACGGTGATCCTCTCGCTCCCACGGTACGCTCTTGTAGACTGTCATCCTCTAGCCGCGCTGCCACCACTACAAAAAAAGCCACATCCGTGACATTTTGGGCCGAACGAAATTTTTTTCTGTCATACATATGACACTTCTATGATGATAATTGTGACAAAACCCGGTATCATCATAGATGTGGTGGGCTCCTACTTCTATGACAAAAAATCATGACAAAAAATGGGCTTTTCATCCTAGGCGGGCCGGAGACGCAGCTGCATGACATTCTTTGGGCCGTCCATGATGGAAAAAACCGTGGTAGAAGCGAGGGGGAGGAAAATTTCAGGGAGTTCCCGGTTACGGTGGGAGGTAGGGGGGCGAGCGATGCGCGTTTCTCTCATACACGTATGCGCGGGTGTGCGAGGCGTTGGCTCTAACTGAACCCGAGCGAGGCGTTGGGCTCTAACTGAACCTGAGCGATTGCACTGCATGCTACGCGTTACTGAACCCGAGCGATCGATCGATGGCTGTTAACTGAACCCGATCGAGCGATTCCTTCCCTACTTCTGCTAACTAAAGCCGATCGATGCTGCCTCTGGGATGAACAGTGAGCATTACGGGGAACAGTGAGCATTACGGGGGGGGTGGATGAACAGTGAGCGGTGGCGTTGCCTCTGGATGAACAGGACCCCGTGGTGTGGTGGAGGGCTGGATGAACAGTAGACGGTGGAGGGGTGCCCGTGGAGGGGTGGTTGAACAGTAGCCGGTGGAGTAGCGCTGTGGGGAGGCTGGATGAACAAGAGCCCGTGGAGGCTGGACGAGGTCGACGGTAGCCCGTGGAGGCTGGAGGAGGTCGACGGTGGAGATGAATAGTATCCCGTGGAGTCCCATTTTGCGGTACGCCACACCCCTCCCAATGAACAGGACCCCCGTTTCGACCGTAGGAGGTCCGTTTCGTCCGTTTTGCGGTACGCCACACCCCTCCCGATCAACAGGACCCCCGTTTCGACTGTAGGAGGTCCGTTTCATCCGTTTTGCGGTACGCCAGACCCCTCCCGATCAACAGGACCCCGTTCCGAACATAGGAGGTCCGTTTCCTCCGTTGTGCTGTACGCCAGGCCTCATTTCCATCGCCTGTTCCGTCCAAGCCCTCCGGATGAACACGACCATGCATTCCGTTCCGACCCATCCGGTTGGCTACCACGTGTTCCCTTGCCTCCCGATGAACACGACCATGCATTCCGTTCCGACCCATCCGGTTGGCTACCACGTGTTCCCTTGCCTCCCGATGAACACGACACATTCTGTTGCCTCCCCATGAACATGACGCATTCTGTTGCCTCCCCATGAACACGACAACGACGATGTTTCTCCATTCAGAACCAGCCATGTACACGAGCCCTGGCCGTACGTATGCGCGAGTAGGCGTTCGAGACCCCGCCCGTATGTACACATACATGGCCATATTTTCTTTCTTGCACCCTGGCCGCTGTACGTATGTGTACACGCTACGTGCGCGCCTCTACTACGACACGTACGCGTCTCTACTATGACACATGCGCGCCTCTACATCCACCAGTATATATGTACGTACACGTTCACGACTAGAATGACAACACTACGTACGCTTCGACCAGGTGGGTCCCGACTGTCAGGCACTTCCTTGCCTGCGAAGATGTAGCTGGTGGGTCCCAGCAGTCAGGGGGGCGAATCATTTTTTTGCCCGTACGCACTTCCTTGCGTGCGAAGATGTAGCTGGTGGGTCCCAGTAGTCAAGGGGAAACATTTTTTCACGAAAAATAGTGGCCCATCTGGTGGGTCCCAGCTGTTAGGTGGAGGAACCATTATTTTTCGCGTAATAAGGAGGCACTTCCTTGCTGCGGCCGTGGACCCAGCTGTGAGCCTCTACACGTACAGTCCACATCCAACGGAAGTTGTTCCTTGACCATGTTGACCACGCCACGCCGAGAGCACCAGGGCGGTGGACGACGGCGAGGCCTAGGAAGGGGACGACGGGGAGCCGGGGAAGACGCAGCAGCGGAAGCCCGCGCGGAGAGGAGTACGAGGGTTCACTAGTTCGGCTGCGGTGTGAGGTTGCCGTCGCCGCTGGGCCTGGCCAGCGGTGGGAATAGTAGGGGGTGGTGAGGCCTCCACGGCAGCACAGCCGGCCACGGGAGGCAGGAGCATGCGGCACGACCGGCGCTGCTTTGGGCGGCTGGAGCATGAAGACCAGAGGTTGAAGAAGCACTACGGCCGTTGGATGGACATCATACGGTCACTGGAGCTAGAATCGTTCATATTGACTAAAGTTGACAAAGGCCCCCATCCCAGTCAACTTAGTAGGCCCACAAGTCAGCCTCCCACCATGGTGGGTCCCAGCTAGCAGGGGAGTATTCATTTTTTTGTGCGTAATAAGGAGGCACTTCCGGTGGGTCCGAGCTGACAGCGGGGGGAACGTTTTTTTTTTGAGAAATACGCTGGCATGTCCGGTGGGTCCCAGCAGTCAGGGCGGAAACGTTTTTTCGGGAAATAAGGTGGCCCGTCCGGTGGGTCCCTGCTGTCAGGTGGAGAAATAATTATTTTGCGCGTAATAAGGAGACACTTCCTTGCGGCCGCCTGGACCCAGCTGTCAGCCTCTCCACGTACAGTACTCTTCCGATGGAAGTCGGTCGTTGACCACGCCGCGCCGAGAGCACCAGGGCGGTGGTCTGGACAACGGCAAGGCCTAGGAAGGGGACGACGCAGAGCCGGGGAAGACGCAGCAGTGGAAGCCTGTGCGGAGAGGAGTACGAGGGTTCACTGGTTTGGCTGTGGTGTGAGGCTGTCGTCGCCGCAGAATAACATGGGTTGTGGGTGAGTAGAGGGATGGCCTGGCCAGCGGTGGGAGTAGTACGGGGCGGTGAGGCCTCCGCGGCATCACAGTCGGCCACGGGAGGCAGGAGCACGCGACACGACCGGCGCTGCTTTGGGCGGCTGGAGCAAGAAGACCAGAGGTTGAAGAAGCACTACGGCCGTTGGATGGACATCGTATGATCACTGCAACTAGAATCGTTTATATTGACTAAGTTGACAAAGCCCTTGGTATGCGTCAACTTAGTAGGCCCACAACTCGGATTTGGCAGAGAACATATAGCCCATTTGCGATTTGTAAGAATGTACATCCCATTTTTTTAATTCTAATGGAATTTACTACAGCCCATTTACAGTTTGTTAAAAGTACAGCTCAACTTCTAGCTAGGACAACGATTAATAATTTCAAACAACCGCTCAAAACATAATTCAAAAAAATCCCACATTTTGATGGGATCCGAAATATTTTTATCCGAAATTTCTTGTCAGGTTAATATAATTTCAAAATAAAGTTGTATTACGTTAAAATCCAATGAAATATTGCGCGCGCAACAAGTAATGAAATTAAAATTTTCAAATTCCAAAAATAATATATTTTTCAAACTAATTACGTGTTTGGTGCATAGTAACTGTCCAGTTATTATAATTACATCCCATTTATTATTTCTTAAAGTCCATTTTCTTGTTAAGCCCAATGCATACCTCCTAGGAAAGTTTGCAGCCCAGCGAGGAGCCCAGCGGGGCGGAGAATAACAAGTTGACCCGGATATTGTGTACAACTGTCAGCCCAGTTGCATTGCTAATGTTGAAAAAAAGCCTGTGTAGTATAGTACAACCTAACATGGTTACTCAGCCCACATTCAGCAATGCCGGAAAGGCCCAAACGAGGCTTCTGTACAACTTTTTGAAGTCACTGAGCTCAACTAATAACTTAAGAAAAAAGTTAGATTACAGTGGAACCTAATTAAAAGTTGTCACGAGCAAAAAAATAATTCAACGAGTCCCACTTGTGCGTGTGCGTGTGTGTGTGTGTGTGAGAGAGAGAGAGAGAGACCCGTCGGTCAATGCTCCTAAATACATCTTTCAGCCATATGCATTGTTGATGCTCAGTAAAAACTTATATAGTTGACACAATCATATAGAACATCATAGCACATTGAACTTGCATACAAAAATTTCATGCAGGTGGCACAATCAGGATGGAAGCAGTGGATCGCTATGGGAAGGGCTATGTTGAAACCAACGAAGTCGTACATAACAGTTCCTCATCTTTATTAATGACGGGGAAATATGTTGAATGTTGTGCAAAGAAAACAGACAGACAACACAATAAGTTCTGCTAGCACATTAAGTTGACGTACAGCCCTTTCTAAAAAAAGTTCAGGTACAAAATTAGAATAGGTCACAATCAAATGTACTGGCATATCAGTGCTTCACACCCATAGCTCGGATTTAACTAGTATCTGAAAAGATTCAGTTGTTACCTCAAATTAGAGCACATCCAGGCAGCCAGCCCTGCCTCTTCTCCCAAAGAAGCAGTGGCCTCCACCGTGCGATGGAGTAGGCCCTGTGCCACCCATCGTTCCGAGCAACACGGGGAAAGTATGACGTTGACTCCTGTAATGGACGTCGTTGACGGACCCTAGCACCAGCGGCGGCGGCAGGACTTCGATTGATGGATTGACCACTTCTTCGACATGCACGAACACTCGATACAGGTACATCCCTAACATGGTCCACGGCGGCCTTGGTGGTGACGAATAGTACAACCCCAGTTCCTGCACCGGTATCTCAACACCAATCACCTTCGGTATGGTGGACGGCTTCTTCATCCATGCCATAACCGCCAGAGCCCAGTTGTCTGGAGGAACAAACATACTTACGAGCTCACCTCCAAGGTCGTTGATAAGCTCGTTCATGGACTCGCTGTTCCAAGCACATCGAGGCATGCCGCGGAAGGTAAGCTTTGTTAAAAACTCAAGCTCAAAGGGCACCGAGCCCCATCCTGGGTGCCACCGATCAAAGCTCACCAGCGTGCCATAGCAGAACAAATGCCGGGAAGATCCGAACACACGACTGCAGTCAAAAGTTGTCCGGAACCTGACGAAGAAATCAGCCGGTGGCAGATAGACTTTGACGAGCAAGTCACTTATTTGGAAGCCGTGCACAATGCCAAGAGCTTTGACAAGGTCGTTCGGCGAGACAGGAGGCCGGTCGCTGTTGATGGTTACCATCAGCACTTTGCCGACAAACTGGTCATCAAGCACCGCCATGCCATTGTTGAGCGACAGCACACAATCACCGAAGGCAGGACTAACCAAATTCTCGTGCATGCCCAATCAACGCCCTGCCGCGATGCATGCAGTGGTCATTCTGGTGCATCAAGGAAGGCATGCAGATCGTTCCACACTTGAGAAGAGGAAAAATGGAAAGGTAGAACGTGGCAGCAGAGGAAGAGAATGCTGGCTAACGAGGCTGGGAGGGGATCGAGTAGGAAGTTAATGCTCCACGCCTAAAGGTTTTGGGAAAACCTGATTTTCATAAGGTGACTTATACTCACCTAAACGGAGGGAGTATTCCTTAACCAGAGAATGTTGTGTCTCCCACTCATGCGCGCAAAAAAAACTACGACACATTTTTTTATCTGTTTGCATAGGTCCCACCTATCAGGAAGGATGGGCACATACACGAACAGGTATGACTCATCAGTCTACCCGCATAGCCTTTTCGTTTAGTCTACCTAGCGGTCTAATCAACTGCCTGCACGCCACTTCTCCCATTTACTTCTCCATCGGGAACCGATTCTCCTCGGCTTCTTCACCTCCCCTTCATCTTCATTTGCATCCAAACCCCACTACGTTCACATTGTCTTAACCTCTTTAAATAATCATCTACTACTTCAGATAGACTAGCCATCTAATCCTAATTCTCCAAACCATAGCCCTCCATGCCAGCGGTTCCAAATGGAGGAAGAGATCGAGATGCAGGTTTTTAGCGTCCAACATGTCCTCGTTGAAGGCTCGATGCGCATAATTGCCACCGTCACCGTCCACCCAAGGGTTGTTCAGCAGTGGATCAACAATGTATCTAACTCCCTCGAAAAGGTAGAGACGAGGGTCATCGGTCTCGACGCAGAGTACACGGAGCGTGCCCCTAGGAAGATCTAGCGTGCCGCCGTCCTTCAGCTGCGCCACGAAGATGATTTTTGGTGTACCACATCATACACTCGCCCTCCATACCACGTGAGCTTCCCGATTTCTTGTCTCGGGAGGACGTATACTTCTGTGGGGCAGCCATCGAAGGGGACACACAGAAGCTGGAGTCGTACAACCTTGATTTGAAAAGCATCGCTGACATACAAGCTAGAATTAAAATTCCTGTAGAATATTGTGATAAACAGACACTATCCCTATTCGACGTAGCAAATTTTGTGCTCAGTACAAATCTTCAGAAGGGTGACGAGACAGTGGCATTAAGGTCGTCTGGATGGGAGAATTATCCCTTGACGTACGAGCGGATAAAATATGTTGCCCTCGATGCCCATGTGAGTTTCGAGATAGCTGCAAGGTCCAAAGAGCTTGTTGCGAAGCCGTCTCCCACAGAGAATGAGAAGAAGAAGAAGAAGAAGAAGAAGAATAAGAAGAAGAAGAAGAAGAAGAAGAAGAAGAAGAAGAAGAAGAAGAAGAAGAAGAAGAAGAAGAAGAAGAAGAAGAAGAAGAAGAAGAAAAGGCTGCACCAGCAGGAGGGCATTATGGATGGATGAACTATTTCCTCTCTTGTAAAAAAATTATTCCCTCTCGGTGTATATTGATATAGATGGACTATTTCGATGGTGTGCATGCCTCTAGAACAGAGTAGTAGCATGGGTCCGCTTGACTATAAGGAACTATTTATCCGCATATATAGCTTTCTCTGCTACTCCATCCAGTGATCGGTATGCTATGCATGTGTCCGTAGACATGACGGCTTTTCCATGGAAGTTCAACTACGGTGACCATCATGTTTCATCTCGCGACGCCTCTCCAACCCACGGCACCACGCCCCCTGACGTGCGCCTCACCCCTCTCAGCCGCACCGCCCCTCTGCCTTTGAGTGCATGACATGTGGACCACCTAAAATGCGGCGAGCATCAAGTTTCTACCACAGCCACCCACGATTCCCACGACGCCGCTTGAACCCATGAAACCACCCGTCCCCCGACCTGCGGCTCACCCCTCTTGGCCCCACTGCCCCTCTGCCTACGGGAACATTACATGTGGACCAGTCACCTATCGGGTCAACATGTTATTGACTCAAAGGTAGGTGTAGTAAGGTGCTGAAGCTCAGTCCCGACGGCCCTGAGGGGGAAATGTAACTCCTGCGCCAGGGCTTGTGGTGCTCCCGCAGCACGAACTCATGCCAAACTCGAGATTTGTTTCTTTACTATACATGCACGCAACGATTTAATGGACATTGTAATCTCAACATGTGATGGGGAGCTCTAAATTTGAATGTGAGACTTATAAAACGAAAAGATTCAAAACAAATAAACTGGGAGAGAGGGAGTATATCATAGGATGCGTTCCATACAAAATAAGTCCCCTGGTTTGTCACAGTGAAGATGCGGTTAGAAAGGAGCACAGTGTCTTCCTACTCGTACGGCAACAAATCGGCCGCAGACAGCATGGTCCTCCTTTGACCGCCATGTGGAAGGTTCGTGCTATCTTATTCAATCTCACCGTGGTTCCATCATACCAATTCATGCGGTGGCCCGTTGCATGGCTGATCCCAATGTTGGACAAAGGTTCTACAGGAACGGTGTCACCGTTGTAAATGTTGTGCAAATTGATGTTGGTACCCTCCCGTACATATGCAAGCCAATCTCCACTCGCACCGAGCCTAACCTGTGAAACAGTGGGCAGGGGGAGAATTAGGAAATGAACACGGAAGTAGTCTTTAGAATGCATTTACTACGTGATCAAACTCATCTTACCTGCTCATCGGAGGAAATCCGAGTGCCCCTCAACATCCGCATCTCAAGGGGCGTCAACTTGCAACTACGGCCACGCCGCGCTGGAGAGACCCCCAAGGAAACATCCTCGTGCGTTCCACGGAACATCAAGATGCATTTGTATGAGTAGTTTATCTTGTGAGAGAAAAGGATGAATGAGGGAAGGCCTCTAGGGATAGAGATGGACACTACTACTACCAATGTGCTGGCCCGTGCGTTGCAATGGATCCAAAGTAGTACAATAATACTTGTTCACGTGCTTGAAATATAAACACTCTAGTTTTGATATACATGTGTCAGCAGACATGATAGCTTATCCATGGAAGTTGAACCACGGCGACCATCACGTTTCTTGTTTCTACCACTGCCACACCCACACGTGATTCCCACGACGCCGCTCCAACCCACGGCATGATGTCCCCCGACGTGGACATGGATCCTCTAACGTGGCTATCACTGCCTTGCCCTGCCTTTCCTTCGCTAACAGGTGGGACCCACGCTTATGGGTCCCACATGTTAGTGATAGAATGGTAGGATTGTTCGCGTCAGGGAATCCTCATCCCCCTGACGTGCCCCTCATCCCTCTCGGCCCCACTGTTCCTCTGCCTTTGTGTGCATGACATGCGGGCCAGCTGAACTGCGGCGACCATCAACTTTCTACCACAGACACACCCGATTGGATGTGGTTTGCCTGCTCCGTTGCTGTGCTCTGATCCGTACTCCCGCACCATCGAATTTTCATCCAGCGGCTGTGAGACATTCCGTCCCAGGCATCAATCCTCAGCTGGAGTACTTATGTACTACAAGTTGTACCCGCCGGTGTGACCATCTACGCCTCGTAAAGCCCCAACACCCAGTTGTGGCACCCTCTCCACGGCCACGCCACCACCGGCTAGTTCATCTCAAATGAGTGAGTCGCGAACCACGCCACCACCATGAGAATGACATGTGGGCCAACCGCATTTAAGGTCCGCATGTCATTGACTCATAGGCCGGGCACTGAGCCACTGAAGTTCGGTCCCGTGGGCCCCGAGAGGGAAATGTAAATCCCGCAGCAGGCCTTGTGGTGCTCCCGCAGTATGAGCTCGTGCCAAAACTGGAATTTGTTTCTTACTACTACCAACTAGTACTAGTAAGGTATACGTGCATTGCACGCATGAGATTCTGGTGGTTTCTCCTTGATTTATTTATGAGGTATCCAGATGGCACTGCACCGCCAAGAAAAGAGGGTAACATCAAAATTATGGACTACTTTTTTGAGTAGGTTGGTAAGGTCCAGTCATAGTCACTTGTTGGAATCTCTAAAAAGACAAATACTCCCTCCGTCCGGAAATACTTGTCATCAAAATGGATAAAAGGAAATGTATCTAGACATATTTTAGTTTTAGATACATCTCTTTTTATCCATTTTGATGACAAGTATTTTCGGACGAAGGGAGTAGAAAACAGAGTTGGTGATGATGGTGTGCGTGCCATCCTGCAATATAGGCCGTCGGATTTATATCTAATGGATAGGAAAGAAACTATGGCAATTTTGCAAAAATATACCCACACGTCTCTCCACGCTCGCAAATAAGGCCTTCCCTCGTTCAACCTTTTCTTTCACAAGATAAACTACTCATACAAATGCATCTTGATGTTCCGTGCAATGCACGGGCAGCTAGCTAATTTCTTTTAAAATAGTTGCTGCGATAATTGGGTTGAAGTGATATATTTTATGTCTGCCCCGAATGAATTCAGATTCACTAGTAGTAACAAAAAAAGGTTGCCTTGTTAATTAACAGAAAACAGGGTGAAAACTATCACATGAGGCCAGTAAAAACAAGGCACGCTGGGTTCAGTGTCATCGTCACTACAGCTGTGCGCGCGCGAGAAGTCTACATATCGAGGGGCTACCGAGCGAGGCACCGAAACACAATGTTTGAGAGACAAACCAATTGACAGATTATGATCAGATCGAGTTGTCACCCTTCTGCTGTCATTGTTGGGGGGAGGGAGAGAAAGACGTATCGAGAGTGTGTGCGGTAGGCACAAAGGCACAACTAGCGAGTGTGTGTGTGTGTGTTTGAAAGAGAAGTAGATAGATTAGTATCAAGATCGAGGTGTCATCCTACTCCTTCGGTGTTGGGAAGTGTGGATGTGTGTGCGCGGGGGGGGGGGGCAGTGACACTCACATATCTCTACTCTTATAAAAAACGGAGTTCGTGATGATGGTGTTCCTGCCATCCTGCAATATAGGCCATCTGATTTATATCCGATGGACAAGAAGGAAACTATGGCAATTTTGCAAAAAGATACCCACTCCCCTCTCCGCATTTGCAAATAAGGCATTCCCTCGTTCATACCTTCTCCCACAAGATAAACTTCTCATACAAATGCATCTTGATGTTCCGTGCAACGCATGGGCATCTTGCTAGTTGGGAGAAGGAGTTTGTGTGACACATATCTAGCTATATTAAGGGATAGGTAGATAGCATATGTGTGAGAGACATTATTATACTTTGAGACATTAGTGGCTGTGGGTGGGCGGAATTAAAGGGGTGGGCGTGTTAGACATAGAGAGCGTGTGTGTTTCTGTGTGAGAGACTTGTAGGACGGGGTAGAAAGACGAATTTAACACTGACGGGGGGAGAGAAATACACGAAGTGTGCGTGTGTGATTCCGATGCCCACAGGGAAATGAGATATGTATGCGTGTGAGAGAGATTGCACAATTCATTCACGTATCACTATCTAGCGATCGTGGACGTGCATCGCTTGAACATAAGTCAATATCTACTTCGTATCGTGGCCAAAGGTACAATATCGATTCAATGCTATAAAGATTGGACACTCACATATCACATTTTTCTATTTAAATAAACCTTTTCAGTTGTGCATGCCAAAGTTACAGTAATGTTTCTTCAAACAACCAATGTAGCTATCATGTACATGCACCATTGTTACTCTTGCATTCAAATTCATTAGTCTTGGATGATTTAAGTTTCTATTTTGAAGTAATATATGTAATATTCATATATGAATTCAACGGGTATGCAATTTATGAAATGGAGGCTATGTAATCATATGAGGTAACACTTTTAAGTAGCTGACTACAATATCCATTTCTTTTTGTGTGCTTCTACACTAACACGTCAATGCATTATGTTTAAAGTAAATAACCAATGGCACTAAATTATCTGTTTACACGAGAAATACATAGGCTGAGCGTTTGATCCCTTTTTTTGTGAACGCGCCACTACACCTGAGGGAGTCCTGGATTAGGGGGTATCCAGACAGCCAGATTATATCCTTTGGCCGGACTGTTGGACTATGAAGATACAAGATTGAAGACTTCGTCTTGTGTCCGGATGGGACTCTACTTGGCGTGGAAGGCAAGCTAGGCAATACGGATGTGTATATCTCCTCCTTTGTAACCGACCTTGTGTGACCCTAGCCACCTCTAGTGTCTATATAAACCGGAGGGTTTTAGTCCGTAGGACAACATACAATCATACCATAGTCTAGCTTCTAGGGTTTAGCCTCTCCGATCTCGTGGTAGATCAACTCTTGTAATACTCATATCATCAAGAATAAATCAAGCAGGACGTAGGGTTTTACCTCCATCAAGAGGGCCCGAACCTGCGTAAAACATTGCGTCCCCTTCCTCCTGTTACCATCCGCCTTAGACGCACAGTTCGGGACCCCCTACCCGAGATCCGCCGGTTTTGACACCGACATTGGTGCTTTCACTGAGAGTTCCACTATGCCGTCGCCAGAAGGAAGGATGTCTCGTCTCGTCTTTAAAGACGGTACTACTGTTGGGGGAGCTTTGGCTGTCGGCCAAACTCTCTGGCTAGGCGGTTTCATCATGACCGCCTGTTCGGCCGCCGCGCCGACGATGACTTCTCGGGTCATCGAAAACAGCCTTCACGTCAAATCGGCACTCGCCGAATAGATGGATCCAATGGAGCTCGCTTCCTTAAAAGAGCTCTTAGATCGCATCACTGCCTTGGGAGTCGCTATGGACTATGATCGGATTGGGCTTAAACCCGATCAAAGGGAGATTAACTCTCCACCGGTCACCCATCATATTGCAGTGGTGGAGGAACAATGCGACGACCTTTCCTCTATCTTGAGGACCAACTATGTCTGGATTCCCGAGCTCTCCGAGCCGGATGCTCGTTCGCGGGAGGACAACATCCAATCCCTGAACTTAGAGTCAGGCTGCGGGCCAGGATTATCGGGTAACACCCCGGAACCGGAACTTCCAAAATTGGAAACTCCTTGGCCCCTGGATCCCAGATCGGGTAAGGGTTCGGATTCAATTCCACCCACCCACCGAAACATAAGCGATCTTTCCCACATCAGGCAAGAGCCCTAGGAAACAGTACATCACTATTGGGCCAGATTCCTCCTTGCGATGAACAAGGTTAAGGACTGTCGCGAGGAAGACGCAATCCTACTTTTCTGCAATAATTGCATGAACAAGGGAATCCTTAACACCATAAATCGCCATGAGATAACACGCTTCACTGACTTGGTGTCCATAGTACAAAAGTACTGTGCGATGGAAAGTGCCTGGAAAACCGAAACAAACTTTTGGGATAATCCGGCCCTGAATACAAACACAGTCTAAAATAAAAGGGTGCATTATCACAATACACCCGGGTCAACTACCAAAAAGAAAAAACCCTCTACAGGGCATGGAACCGTACTGGAGGGATGGCTCAATGGACCCTGCAAAATTCATAGTACAGAAGGTTCCACACCAACACATAGCCTTAGAGCATGTTGGATACTCCGGCAGGTAGCCAAAAGTGGCGAGGATCTTCTCATCCCAGAGGCCACAGAGCACCATCCCAGGGATAACCATACGGTACTATCAGTATTTGAGACCTTCGCATCAAATAATAGGTGAAAGAGAATGCTCCGAGCCTTGCCGAAATCTACCATGTGGCAACAATAAATCCATGGAGTGACACGGCTATTACCTTCAATGCCAGTGATGAAGCTAAGTTCCGAACAGCCCGAGCACCAGCTGCATTGGTCCTCAGTCCAATCGTGGACGGCTTTCGACTCACCAAGGTGCTCATGGACGGCGGCAGCGGATTAAACCTCATCTATGAGGAAACCCTTCAAAAAATTGAAATAGACTGGAACCGCATCGAGCGAAGCAACACAACCTTTAGAGGAATAATCCCCACTCGAGAAGCGCGCTGTACAGGCAAAATCACACTAGATGTGGTGTTCAACACGCCGGAGAATTACAGGTCCAAAGAGATTACGTTCCAAGTGGCCCCATTCAATAGTGGATACCACGCCCTTTTAGAGCGGGAGGCATTCGCAATCTTCCAAGCCATACCCCATTATGGGTACATGAAGCTTAAAATGCCCGGGCCCAACGGAATCATCACTCTCGCTAGCGATCCGGACACAGCACTCCGTGCCTAAAACAAGACAGACGCATTGGCCCTCGAGGCATTATCCGAAGCCCTCGCGGCCGAGGAACTGACTGTGCTGCGCTCCACGGTGGATAGGGACGACGTGATACTTGATAAGAGATCCAAGTCTACCTCCTTTAAACCAGCGGATGAAACAGTCAAAATCCAAGTCCATCCAACGGACCCTACAAAAACAGCCACCATCGGGGCACGGTTAAGCCCCGCCGTGGACGCCGCACTATGAGATTTCCTGCACGAGAATTGGGACATATTCGCCTGGCATCCCTCAGATATGCCAGGAATACCACGCAGGCTGGCCGAGCACAGCCTCAATATCCTAAAAGGATTCAATCCGGTCAAGCAGGCTCTTCGACGTTTCTCTGAACCTAAGAGACAAGCTATGGGAGAGGAACTAGCCAAGTTAGGTCGGATTCATTAGAGAAATAAAACACCCGGACTGGCTAGCAAACCTGGTGATGGTACCAAAGAATGATAAATCCTGGCGCCTGTTCGTCGATTTCAAGGACCTCAACAAGGCCTGCCCAAAGGATCCCTTCCCCCTCCCCCGCATCGATCAAATTATCGATGCTACCGCAGGACACGACTCATTGTGTTTCCTCGACGCATACTCCGGCTACCAGCAAATTAAGATGGCGGAGACCGACCAAGCCGCAACGGCATTCATCACACCATACGGCCCCTTCTGCTTCAACACAATGCCCTTTGGGCTCAAAAATGCCGGCGCAACATATCTGCGCATGATTCAGACATGTCTGGAGAAACAAATCAGCAAAACAGTAGAGGCATACTTAGACGATGTGGTCGTCAAAACCAAGCACGTCGACTCTTTGATAGACGACTTGAGGCTCATATTCGACAACCTCCGAACATACGACATCAAGCTCAATCCAGAAAAATGCGTTTTCGGTGTACCAGCCGGAAAGCTCCTGGGTTTCATTGTCTCCAGTAGAGGTATTGAAGCTAATCCGGCCAAAATCCAAGCTTTGTCATAGTTGGCTACCCCAACAGACCTCATACAAATCCAAAAGTTAACTGGATGCGTGGCGGCTCTAAGCCGCTTTATCTCCCGCTTAGGATAAAAGGCTTTACCCCTTTATCGCCTCCTTCGGCGCACCGAACACTTTGAGCGGACGGATGCTGCCACAGCCGGATTGGAAGAAATAAAGGCCATTTTGGCAACCAACCCAATCCTGGCCGCGCCAAACATCGGTGAACCAATGCTGTTGTACATTGTGGCAACTCATCAAGTTGTAAGCGCAGTGCTCGTCGTCGAACAAGAAGCTGTCGGACATAAAATCCCTCTTCAAAAGCCAGTATACTATGTATCCACTGTCCTCACTCCATACAAATCACGGTACCCACATTATCAAAAGATAGCCTATGCGGTATTCATGGCATCCCAGAAGCTGTGACACTACTTTCAAGAGTGTTCGATTACAGTAGCCTCGAAAGTGCCACTTAATGATATTATAAACAACCGCGACGCTACGGGCCGGATTGCTAAATGGGCCATTGAGCTCCTCCCGTTCGACATATCATGCAAACCTCGATGGGCCATTAAGTCGCAAGTATTGGCCGACTTTGTCGCCGAATGGACGGAGGCCGAACTCCCTAAAGAGTACGGCGCATACTCCAATTGGATCATGCACTTCGACGGTTCTAAAATGTTGGCTGGTCTAGGGGCCGGCGTCGTCCTAACGTCCCCAACCGGAGATACTGTTCAGTATGTACTGCAAATATTGTATACAGACTCCAACAATGCAGCCGAATACGAAGCTCTGTTGCATGGTCTTTGGATGGCAGTCTCCATGGGCATTCAACGCCTGGAGGTGCGTGGGGATTCAAAGCTTGCAATATCCCAAATAAACGGAGACTTTGACACCAAGGATCCAAAAATGCCGGCCTACCGAAACACCGTCCTAAAAATGTCAGCTCAGTTCGAGGGACTCAAATTTCACCATGTGGCTCAGGAAAACAATCAAGCGGCGGATAGCCTCACCCGCATCGGCGCAAAATGCGATGCGGTCCCCCCCCCCAACATATTTCTGGAAAGGTTGTTCAAGCCATCCGTAGTATGGAAAGGGGACACCGGTAACAATAGTCCGGACTCGACCAAAATGCCCGATACCGAATACTCTGACACAATCGGAGGCTCCGCCACCGAAATAACACCTTCAGCCCACGTAATAATGGCCATTATCGCCCCGTGGACAGAACCATTCCTGGCCTACCTAACTAGGCAAGAACTTCCGGAGGACCAAAATGAGGCACGCTGCATAGTGCCGCGATCTAAGGCCTACAGGGTCCACGAGGGAGAATTGTATAGAAAAGCACTACCGGAGTCCTTCAAAGGTGCATCTCCGAAGAGGAAGGGCGGAACCTTTTGGCAGAAATCCACGCCGGACTCGGCGGTCACCATGCCGCAGCCCGGGCTCTTGTAAGCAAGGCCTTCCGTACAGGATTCTATTGGCCAACGGCCCGGGCAGATGCACAGGACTTGGTCCAACGTTGCGCCGGTTGCCAGCTCTTTGCAAATCAAAGCCACGTGTCACCCACCGCCCTCCAAACAATCCCCATTACGTGGCCCTTCACGGTCTGGGGGCTTGACATGGTTGGACCCCTTAAAGGGGGAAAACACAAGAAAAATTACTTACTGGTCAAGGTGGATAAATTCACCAAATGGATAGAGGCCAAACCTGTTAAAACAGCCGAATCCGGACCAGTGATAGACTTCATATCTGGGGTCGTACACCGTTATGGCGTCCCCCACAGCATCATCACTGACAACGGCACAAACTTCACAGCCGATGAGGTAAAACTCTGGTGCAGCAAAATGGGCATCAAGCTCGATTATGCTTCAGTCTATCACCCACAAACCAATGGTCAAGTTGAGCGAGCAAATGGTCTTATAATGAGTGGCATTAAACCCAGATTAGTGCGTTCCTTAACAGAGTCTAACACGCACTGGGTAGAGGCGCTCGACTCCGTACTCTGGGGGCTGTGGACCACGCCGAATCGTAGTATCGGATATACACCCTTCTTTATGGTGTACGGCGTAGAGGCAGTCTTGCCATGTGACATAATTCATGACTCACCTCGAGCGCGCATGTACGAAGAAAGAGAAGCCGAGTTCGATCAGCAGGACAGTCTGGACACCCTGGAGGAGGAGCGCGACGTAGCCAAAGCCCGTTCCACATTTTATCAGCAACAGGCTCGCAGATACCAAAGCAGAGAAGTATGGGCCAAAACTTATAACGTTGGCGAACTAGTTCTACGCCTGCCGGATAAGAAAAAGAACAAGCTCGAGCCCAAATGGGAAGGTCCCTTCATTATTGAGCAAGTTCTGACCGATGGAGCGTACCGACTGCGGGATGCATCGACTAGTCGACTCGAGCCGAACCCATGGAACGCGGCCAGGCTCCGAAGATTCTACGCCTAGCACCGGACTCTATGTTCGTCCCCTCCCTTTGTCCATTTTTTGCATATACATTATTTGTCTTGTTTTTCTTTCTTCCTTTCTTTTATTCTTTCTCTAGTCCTTCAAGGGCCAACTTGCGCCTCGCTTGCACGTTGTTGATGCACTAGCCGCGCTCCTCATACCTGTGGGCTTCTTTCACAGAAGCTTAATTATTTATCTGGGCCTCAGGCCCCGAACATGTGTCATGCTTCCGCATGTGCCTTTTTTCGACATTATATGCATTGATATGACTTAAGTTTTGGCCAATCTGGGTTGCCTGGCTCTTGTATTTATGCCCTACATTCCCGTTAATTCGGCTAGGGCATAAGGGGAGCACCTCTGTGATTGTTACTGCCGGGTCAGCCGGACGTGTACCTCAGACTGGGTGAAGCCGAAAGCTAGCGTTCTTAAGGGAATATTCGGTCGGTGAACAAAAGATGATTTTTATTTATTGTCCATATCTGCCCCTAGATGTTTTTCCTGCGTTTCCTATCGCAGTCTGGACATGCACTTTAGGGCATGCTTACCCAGGGAAAGGAACCCTTAACAGAACTATTCTCCCTGGAAGATGTTTCTTACTACCCATGTAATATAACATAACTAGTTGGGCACTTGTCTGTTCAAGCACTTATGACCCCTACGCCTGGTCTCCACGCATGCCCCGGTTCTTATATAACTGCGCGGGTATTCGGATACACTCCGGACTATCGGGTCCCGAGGTTGAAGCGAAAAGGTCCGCCAAGACAAATGATCTACAATCCGGCTAGAAGGCATTATACATGTCACTTTCATTACATAGTCATGCAGACTGACTAAATTCCTCTTCTATACCATCCAACAGGCGGTCTAGCTTGCAATCCTGTTGGCAATACTTTGCGGCTAATTCTACTTGCCCATAAACTAAGCTAACGGGGATCTCTTTTCCGTCGGGCCCCACAGGTCCGACCTCGGCCATGTGATTTGGGTCTGCCTTGGTATACCGCGTCTTCACCATGGCCCAGGCTTCTCTGGCACCCTGTCGGCAGGCTGATATCTTCCATAATCGGAAGCACCGCCGTGCTCCCTTGAGCTTCTCCGCAAGCTGTGCAACGCCCTCTGGCAGGGAGACGAACGGCCACAAGGCCTGGGCAACACCCTGCATCACCTGCTGAACTTGTTCGTGCAGATGTGACAGCTTGGATAGAAGATCACCTGCAGACCCGGGCATTTCCTCCGCAGGATGACCCGTTAGCATACCTACAGACATAACGCTGTTAGTCGGCTTCTTCGCCGAACTCCTTTAAAAGGATTCGTTCAAGCACTTACTAAAAATGCCGCGCCGAAGCCGCTTATTCTCCTTCTTGGAGTCTACAAGCTGGCCCCGAACGTCTTTTAGTTCCACGCTCAGCTTAATATTGGCGTCCTGGAGATTGTTTTTCTCCCGCCTAACCTCAGTTAGCACGCGTTTGCCAGACTCTAGTTGTTGCATAACATGCTGGTCCTCCGGATTTTCTCCGGATTCATCTGCAACATCTGTTGTTAGATCTGCAGCCATGCCACACATTATATGGTAACCATCATTCTTTAAAGTAAATGCTACCAGCAGGTGATTTTTTCGGTTCCTACAATACGGCCACAGGAGCCCGCAGTTGGGTCTTGCATTCCTCTAGCTCCCGTGACAGCCTAGTATTCTTCTCTGTAAGAACCTGCACAATATAATATGATCCTTAAATCAGTTCTGCAAACTGTTTCAAGTCTCAGGGGCTACTGATACATATAAATCATCAGATTTACTTACCCATACATCATTTACATATGGATCCGTGGCTCTGGCTAGACCATCTTGAGCAGCTCGGAGGTACGCCTCTCCAGAATTGAAGGCATCAAATGCCTCTGGTGAGAAACAAGCGTCACGGAGTACGGCCCGGTGGCGCCTATGATTCATGGCGCTTTCCACCTCTGAGTTTGTAGCGGATAATCTATCTGCATCCTCTGTAGGGGGATTATCCGGCACCCGCCCCATATCGGCTTCCGCCTCTATGTCCGGTCCTGGCGCCCGGCTGGTGGAAGCGTGATTAGTAACATCGCCAGACATATTCCGGCGAGCGTTTTTTCTGTTAAAGAAACACGGGTGTCATTATATTTCGAGAAAGATGACAACCACGGAGCGGGGTTTGTTATACATTTGGCCGGCGTCTCCGTCCTGACCGCCTTCCTTTTTGGCCTACCCGGCCTCGGTGCCTCCTGTTGGCGCGTTGCTGCGGTTCGGCAGGGTGTCCCGAATGCCTTCCCTGTAAAAATGCCATGTGTATATGGTGGGTGAAGTGTCTAAAAGGGGATCCTAGTTTTGGAGTTGGGATTTTTGTTTTTTCTTATGTGCGATGCAGGGAGCAGTCCGGGATATTCGGCCGTAATGGCCACCATGGCATCGTCGCAGCTTAACTGATAGAACTGGCGGTCTATCGGCTCCACGAATATAACCGAATCTTCTTCAAGTCCAGAGTCGAGGGCCCGGTCAGGGTCCTATGGTTATGGAGAAGGGCTGCTGACCTCCTTTATGGCTTTCCGTAGTTCCTGCCGCAAAGTGGCAAGGTGAATACTTACGACAAAGAATGCGGGAAAAATGGGAGCATGGAGATATAACTTACCCAGCTTGGAGGATTGTACATGGAGAATCCATCCCGTGGCTTGATGCGGGTGAACTCCTCTTCCTCACCCTTGAACAATTCAGACAGAATTTTCGCTAAAGCGGCAGCATTGTCCGGACCCTTGCGCCCGCAGCGGGTGGCGTCATCTGCCCCGTTATAACACCACAAGGGGTGCCCACGATATTGAAGTGGTTGCACTCCCCGCATTATGCAAATCGACATTACTTTGATTAATGTCAATCCTGATCGAGCCAGTGCTTTAATTCGGTTCATCAGATAGAGGACTTCTCCATTGTCTTCCACCTGGGGGCTCCGTGGGCGCCAACTTCCGCGTTTCTTCAGAGGAGCATTGTTGAACTCAGGAAGACCCCGCCGAACAGGGTCCGGAAGGGGAATGTCCTCCATATAAAACCATTCTGAAGGCCAGTCTTCGGGTGAATTCTTCGAAGTACCGGACAGGTATCCGGTATCGGTGATGCGCCATATTTCGGCTCCGCCCACTTGATAAAGTGAGCCCCTCTGTGTGCGAGGGACGAGGCAAAATAGCCTTTTCCACAGCTCGAAGTGAGCCTCGCAGCCCGGGAACAACTCGCAGAGAGCCACATAGCCGGCGATATGTAGGATGGAGGCGGGGGTGAAATTGTGTAATTGGAGGCCGTAGAACTCCAGGAGCCCGCGGAGGAACAGATGATTTGGAAATCCGAGTCCCCTTAATAGATAGGGAACAAGGCAGACCTGTTCCCCCATAGAGGGACAGGGAAAGATCTCCGCTTGCTCCCCGCCATTATAGGTGGCAAGCCCGGCTTGAACGGGCACCATGTACGCCGGAGGGAGAAATCCCTTAGTCTGCAGTTTGACTAAACGACTGTGTGGGACTGAACACCTCTCCCAATCACCGGGCTTAGGGCTTCAGGGGCGGGAGGAGGAGCTGCGGAGGTCGGCCATGCTAGAATGGATCTTTCCAAAATGTGCTCTGATGGACTCTCGCTGGGGGAGGATGGTATGGATCGGATCTAAGGACCCCCATCCCTTTAATAGACAATTTATTTATCTGGCTAGGGGGCGAATGTAAAAACGCCCTGGCGCCTCGTATTCATTTGACGCATGGGAGAAAGCCCTTATTGGGCACAGAATCCAAGAGGTCCAAACATTTATGGGACCGGACACTGCTTTACAAACGTTCAAAAGATGGAGAAGAACCCACCTTGCAATGCCGAAGACAATACTACGCGTCGGACTCATCGTCATTGAAGCCTGGTTCGGGGGCTACTGAGGGAGTCTTGGATTAGGGGCTATCCGGACAGCCGGATTATATCCTTTGGCCAGACTGTTGGACTATGAAGATACAAGATTGAAGACTTCGTCTCGTGTCCGGATGGGACTCTACTTGGCATGGAAGTCAAGCTAGGCAATACGGATGTGTATATCTCCTCCTTTGTAACCGACCTTGTGTAACCCTAGCCCCCTCTGGTGTCTATATAAACCGGAGGGTTTTAGTCCATAGGACAACATACAATCATACCATAGGCTAGCTTCTAGGGTTTAGCCTCTCTAATCTTGTGGTAGATCAACTCTTGTAATACTCATATCATCAAGAATAAATCAAGCAGGACGTAGGGTTTTACCTCCATCAAGAGGGCCCGAACCAGGGTAAAACATCGTGTCCCCTGCCTCCTGTTACCATCCCCCTTAGACGCACAGTTCGGGATCCCCTACCCGAGATCCACCGGTTTTGACACCGACAACACCCGTACAATTGGCCGCGCCCGTGTGAACGTCCAAGTTATCGGCGCATCATCCTGAGTTATTGTCTTTTTTTCTGGGGTGGACTTCACACCAGTTATTAACTGCTGACGCGAGCCCCGTGTACATAGTCTAGCATAACCTTCCCGCTAGCACGGTCCAAAATTAGTTGAAACTGGATACGAACGATCCTGCGGGTGGCAAAATCTCCCGCCTCCTTCTAAAATTTCCACCACCTTAGTCTTTAGCATGCGAAATCCCCCTTTTGTCCTTGGTGCACAGAGACCAACAGTTACAATACCGCCCTCATCTACATGATAGGTCGGGGCTGCTTTAGTAACTTCCGGTTCCCCCCACTACACGGCACCCCCATTTCCTCTCCCCTCCCGAAAAACGACTAACTCCACAGCACCAGAGCATCTTACATCACGCCGTCCGTACTTCATTGCCCTTTCTCCCCTCCCCTCTCGAAACCCTAGACTGATCATCCACCGGCCTACTATAGCCCATTCACAGCCAGCGGCGTCCACCTCGTCGGATCTGCTTCTGCGGCTGCATCTACCCCTCCCACCTCCCCTAGAAACAAGTAGACTGCTCATCCACCACTGTACCATAGCCCATTCAGTGTCGTCCTTGTCCACGGCGCCGGATCTGCTTAGCCAGTACTCTCGTCAACTGATGCGCGGCTCATTCGTACTCCCCACCGGAGACGCTTCATCCACACCCCCCGGAGCCGCCCCACTGACACCCCCGTCGACGGCCTCTGGTCCTCTTCGCCGACACCTTCCTCAACCCTACCGGAGCCGCTTTGCCGACACCTTCCTCAACCCTACTGGAGCCGCTTCACCGACACCATCGTCAACCCTACCGGAGTAGCTTCACCTATACAATTCTGAACCCTACCGAGGCCGCTTTACCAACTCACAAGTCCACGGCCTCAGATCCGCTTCCTCACACCCTCATCCAACCTACCGTAGCAGCTTCTGATGCCCCGTCCACGGCCGCAGATCCGCATCGTTGACACCACCCTTAACCCAACCATCGGAGCAACTTCTGACGCTCCGTCCACCGGCTGCAGATCTGCATCATCGACACCATCCTTAACCCAACCACCGAAGCAGCTTACGACGCCCCGTCCACGGCCGCAGATCCGCGTCATCGACACCATCCTTAACCCAACCACCGGAGCAGCTTCACCTACGCCCTCATCCACGGCCACAGATCTGCTTCGCCCACACCGTAGTCCACCCTACCGGAGCCACTCCACAAACACCCTACTCGATGGTTCTAGATCTCCTTGCCGGACCCCGACAGCCAGCGCAACGTCATCACCCTCGATGTTTCTAACCTGATTCCCACCGTCTGGACAGATGCCAAGCACCCGCCACGGCCTAGGTACTTGTCACCTTTAAACCTGTCCAGCATCACATGCCCGATGTACTTCAAATATACTAACCGGTCGCTATTACCTATTATGCAGCTGGCAAAAACTACAAGGACGGTGTTTCTTATGGATCTAACAGCTTGGCCAACCAAGATCCTGTACTGAGGCATTGCTATGATCTTGTAAGCGCATCTCTCTCTCTCTCTTGTACTGTTCTGTGCCTGCCAGCGTGCTTTGCTAGGATTTTTGACCAGTAATCCCTTTGTGCAGACAATGATTTCTACTACTGGCTGCTAAATTAGATATGTAGATGTCATACATGATACTACCTCGTACCTCCGTTCCTAAATATAAGTCTTTCTAGAGATTCCACTATAGGCTACATACGGAGCAAAATGAGTGAATCTACACTCGAAAATGCATCTATATACATCTGAATGTGGTCCATGCTGGAATCTCTACAAAGACATATATTTAGGAACAGGGGCAGTACATTACACAAAATCGTAGGTGGCACATAGGAATTCCAGTGCACTACATTAGGCTCCCTTAGAGTGCCTGCTAGTCCAGCATATAGAGTCATGGCTAGTTTATGGTACGCACACAATCGCTAATTGGTGGTGTAAATATGCGCAAGGGATATGCAATGTAGTATCATGTAGAGATGTCTAAAATTAGCCGTGTCAACTTGCAGATAGGGTTACACAATGAAAAAGTACAAGATGTATGTGGCAATTTCATGGAACATCGCAAGAAAAAGGAGAGGCAGCGGTGAGCCTATACAGTGTGCTATGGTACGTCACTCCTCCATCGCAATCATCGTGACATGTTATTTGTATGCCAGTTCTATTAGCCAGGTTTCTTAGGGACAGTTATTACGAGTTATCCTAAGAAAATAAGCACCTGTGAATATAAGCTCCATGTAATAAGCCAACCAGTTCTTTTCATTGCGTTTTCAGCTTATCTTTGGTATGATCAGTGGAAAGTCTAGATTGCATTATATTTTTTTCATTTTGCTGCCCATATGGAAATTAATTTGACTTGCAAACATCACAAATTGAACCCAGTGCAGTAATTAATATGATAGGAAAACAGACCATCACTATTTGCTCAAAATGCAAATACAAAGATACCATCTACTTGGCACAATCTACTTTGGTCAATGTTTTCCATATAAATCCCATTGCCTAATTTAAATGAAGAACACATGACCCACATTTAAATGAAGAACAATTATTTATTGAAATTCAATGGTCCAAGTGGCTGCTTATTATCGTATTGCAGCACCACCTGAAAGCATCATATAGCAGCAGCAGCTCATAGCAACTCATCATATAGCAACAGCAGTCTGCAATTCATCATATACCAGCAGCAGCTCATAGCAATTCATCATATAGTAGTAGCAGGAGCAGCTCATAGCAATTCATCATATAGCAGCAGCAGGAGCACCTCATAGAAATTCATCATATAGCAGCAGCAGGAGCAGCTCATAGCAATTCATCATATAGCAGTAGCAGGAGTAGCTTGTAGCAACTCATCATATAGCAGCAACAGCGGCTCATAGCAATTCATCATATAGCAGCAGCAGCTCATAGAAACTCATCATACAACAGCAGCAGCTCATAGCAATTCATCACATAGCAGCAGCAGGAGCAGCTCATAGCAATGCATCATATAGCAGCAGCAGAAGCAGCTCATAGCAATTCATCGTATAGTGGATCAGAATGAAAATTTGGCAAAAAATCAGAGGAGATCCTCACCTTGTTGGATGAGCTCATCCTTCAACAGCACCTCAAGGCCATGGCCTGGGAGGAGGGGAGGGGGAATAAGGTGCCTTCTGCCGCAGTGTGGCATCAGCCGTAGTTGTGCAGCGCCCGCCGGAGTAGTGCGTTGGATGAACCACAGTGGAGCAGCTGCTGGAGACCATAAGAATGAGGGGCGCCGCCAAAGAGAGGAGCAGCCAGGGAGATTTGCCCCTACCCGTTGGCCATGTAGCCTAGCTGGACATAGCATCGTCGAGGACCAGGCCAGATGGGACCAGTGGCGACGGCTCGCTGGAGGAACCCTAGTGCTGCAGGCAGGGGATCGAGGTAGAGGGAAAGGGGAGAGGAGATGCAAGCGGGCAGGGCAATGAATGCTTGCGTGTTTGTTTTTACTTGAGGGTCAGGTGTGACACGGGCGTCAACAGTTGCATTATGAGTGTAATATAGGCAGACAACAGAGTCATTTCACTATTCCCCTTCCCTTCAATTTTTAGTGAGGTTCTACCCGAAACACCCCCCTCCAAAGAGAAATTAGTTAAGCCCAAGGCCATAACTCAAAAATGACTTCCTTACAGCTTTTATGGCTTATTTTGACAATATGACCTGAAAAGGCGGAATAGAACTGGCCCTTAACCTGCAATTCAATTGTGCGTGCAATGATGAATCACTCCTGCCTGCTATCTGTACATTTAGGCATCATCATACATGGCATAACCTAATACATGTGCATTCCATTGTAGAATCTGGAATATGCAATGTTTATGTCAGTTCATACGTTGCACATGATGTTTAAATTCCCCTTAAATCTGGTCAGTCAGGTGATGGTCTTTAAGCCTCCTTCTTTGCTTCTTTTCTTGATATGTAAGATTTGCTCACACATCTGTTCAATTGCTTGTTTGCATCAGCCAGCCATACTAGGATTGTTTGCTTTGATTATTTGCTGTTCTTGACCTAACACTATAACAGAGCTTGCCAATGATTTAAACACTAAGGGCTGCTATAGTGGGGCCTTGTCTAACTCATAGGTGACATAAAGGTTTGGCTGTACACTACAGTAGGCTCTCCAAGAGTGCCTGGAGATCCAGTTCGAAGGTATGCCTAGTTTTTACATAGTGCAGACATAGTAAATGCTCATTTCATTGTGTGCAAGTGCAAGAGATGCGGCATGTTTCATTATGTGGTGTTGTTTTGTTATAATCTCATCCTTTTGTGTTCACAGACTGGAAAGTATGCATATTTATCTTCCAAGGAGACGAGTAACTAGTTTGTTGCACCTTGCAGAGAGGGTGCAATGAAGATAAGATTGAGGATTTCCAAGTACAAGATGTTAGGAAGGAGCCTTGCAAGAGAAGTAGGAGCTGCACTGAGCCTCTTCAACCTGCTAAGGTAAGTCACTGTATGCAACTCAACAGTTCAATTCCTTGTTTGTTTCAAGCATAGTTAATTTTCTCTTTTCAATTGCTTTATTTGTCCTCAGTTAATGAGATGCCCAAATAATCATGCCTGATGTTTGGTACTTGTATCACTATTAGCTGACATAATTAAAGGCCTTACCATTTAATTACTCTGCCGAAGTGTGCCTGAAGCTTTGAAGTCTATTAACCAACTATTATTGCATGAGGCTCACAATCTAGTTTATACTACGCTAATGATTGCATAGTTTTGTCTGCTGTAGTATATTTGTATGAAACCCTCTATTGTTCATTATGCTCCCTAAGACTTTAATAGAGGCACAGAATGGCCAACTGCTTGCTTACTTATACGCAACGTGTTGTCTAAATTTGTAATTTGTCTGTCTTTTCGATTGGGCCCCAACATCATGCTCCTCTGGTGAGCTAAGAGGGATTTCTGTATGCAGGCTGCACAGACTATCTTTTTTATAATTTTTAAAATATCACCTTCTTATGCTTCATGACGTGTAACATTTTTTTTAAAGTGATGTGTAACATTATTGTTAGTCCTATTTTGCCATGTAGTACAAAATAGTGTCTTGTTTGCTTCACTATTGTAACTATATTTTTGCCCTAGTCATGTGTACTTACAGAAACATTTCAGGATGAAGTGACATCAACACAAAGATCTGCGAGCAGTGAGGCATGGCCATTACCGAATGATTATGGATTGGAATTGGAATGTGCTGATGTTCTCGAGCATCAACTAGAGGTTGCAAGACAACATGTACATGACTGTCAACGTATAATCAACAAGTTGAGACTGGACATGCAGGTATTAGATGCAGGAATCAAAAAAATGAAACAAGACACTGAGGTAACAATGAAGGAATTGGAGATTTTGCAGACTGAAATTTGTGCTATCTTAATCCGGCCAATCCTATTTTCTGAAGAGATTATAATTCAAATGGAGTTAAGTTGATGCGCGTCCATGATGTATGAGCTGTATTTGCCCAGTGTATGTAATTTGTTGTTTCTGTATGCTTTATTATCACCTGTGCCGAACCATAATGCTTAGTGAGTATAATCGGCTGTAATTTCTTTATTGTATAGTGTAGGATTATTCTACCTTTCTATGCCTTGATCTCTTTGTTGTATAGTGTATGCTTTTTAGAGGTGATAGTATTGAGTAAGATAATTCTTTGAATATGCTATATCGTTCAAACGGGGGCCAACTCGCCCGACCCTGGCCCTTCACGGTCCGTCGGATCCATGGGCCTTCTATGTCTCGTAGGATCCATGGGCCGCCGACTCATTTATGGGTCTTGTACGGGCCTTTAATGGGCCGTAGACGAGCCTTTAATGGAAATCGTACGTTTTATGGGCTGACCATAACGGGCTGTTAATAGGCCGTATTTGGTGATGCTATGAAAATGGCCCAACAAACTAACGGTCCACAAACGGGCCAACTGTAACGACGGGCTGAATTTGGCCCACAAGCAGAAAATGACAGTAACGGGCCGTAAGTAACTGAATGCTGCAAATGAGCCCAAGAATAAATGGGCTCTCAGAAGGCCGAAAGTTAACTTGGGCTGGCAACGGCCCAACGGAATAACGGTTCGTTAATGGGTCTAAAGTGATACACTGTTCATTATGGGCCAGTTTCACCATGGGCCGTTAATGGGTGTAAAGTAATACACTATTCATTACGGGCCAGTTTCAGCACGGGCCGCTAATGGGCCAAGAGTTACAAAGGGCCTCATATGGGCCGAAAGACGTCATGGGCTATACATGGGCCAGAAGTAAAAACGGGCTGGAATCATATTGGATGGCCCAGATGACGCCACTCGGCCTAATCGGATAGGGCGTAACGGGCCTTTGGTTAGCAGGCCATTAACAGGCTTTCCATGGGCTGGCCCGCCAGCTTTTGACCAAGTCAAACGGGCCGGCCTTTTCACAGGAATGGGCCACTGTTGGGCCATGCCATGTGTCGACGTATCATAGGCGCCTTCTGTCCAGTGAGTGGATGACATATGTCCCAACGATGAGCCGACACGTGTTTCCTCTAGCCAATGATGATTTTACACGTGGAAAATCCCCATTGGTTGGGGCTGTTAACGGAATATCGGATCCAAAACCCGACCCGATAGCTTAACGGCGTTCCTTACGGTGGATGCCACGTGTCGATCACCCTTGACAAAAGCACTTCTGTGACGCACGATTTATCGTCATGGAAGTGGACACTTCCGTGATGATAATTTTGGTAATGTCATGGAACACTTCTATGACAGCACAGGTATGACTATCTTGATTCTGTCATAAATTTGTCATGAATGAACATGCATGACAAAACGCGACCTACTGTGACAAACACGTATCATCACGAAAGTGTATTTTTTTGTAGTGCACCACTTGCGACGTTCTTGTAGAGGCGCACCGCGGTCAGCACCATCACCGTTGGCGACGTTTGTGTGGAGACACATGGTCGTCAGGTTCTCCCACGGTACGCGCATTCTAGACTAAGGCCCCGTGCATGTCGGTGTAGCGCTGAATGTTAGCTGATAGACGCTGTTAATCTCACTGTTTGCCGAAGTAGTTTACAGTCAATATGCTTAGCTGAGATGGCATGCCAAGGCCGATTAGTTGCTCAAATATCCTGCCATATATTTATTGTGACGTAGATTGCCATGGTCTAGTAGCCAATCTGTTAGGTCAAATAGCTCTACACCATTTTATACTCGACCTTTGTTGCTGCGATGGCCTTCGATAGTTTGATGGTTGTGTGCTCAGCCTCATTGACTGCTGAAATAGCCTGCCATAATTTAGCACTCAAATCTGTTTGCTGAATTAGCTTTACATATATTTTGTTACTTAGATCTGCTTGTCCAAATATCTTTCCAAAGCTTTAGACATCGACCTAGGTATTTTTTCTGGACTTCATAAAAAATCATATATGTTTTTCCTTTAATATCTAGTAGAAGAACTAATTTGTATGTCTAATAGATGGACATGACTTGGATAACTTCTGCTCGAAGATTCTCCGCTACATATGTCGAGGGGGTTGAAAACTTCATGAACTTTATCAGAGTTGAGTACGGTCGTCCAAAATCAGATGTGCTCAGCCCATGTAGCAGTTGTTTGAATTCAGTTACAAGACCCCAGTCAACTGTGCAAAATCATATACACTTGTATGGGATGTCGGTCACATATACTAGGTGGGTTCATCATGGTGAAGCTATGAATGTCCATGTTATTGACTACGTGGAAGCAGCAGATCACCATCTTGATCTGCCTGATGCTCAGGTGGAAGAGGAGGAGGAGGTGGTGGCGGAGCCAGTGAGTTTGACCAACATTGAAACAATGCTACGAAATGCTCGTGCATTCTGTGAACTTTCACCTGTAGAAGAAAAACGATGGGCCTGCAGGTTGGAACAATGCAACGTGGCTGTCACCCCAGGAAAGAAGCTGTCAGTATTCTCAGCTATGGTCACCTTTCTTCAGGTGAAGACATTTGAGCGGATGACCAACAAATCATTCGATGCGATGTTGGCTTCTTTCCGCAAAGCTTTCCCAGATGCGTCTGAGCTGCGACACACCTACAGTAAAATGAAGAATTTCCTACGTGTAGTTGGAATTGGATATGATATGATCCATGTTTATAAGAATAATTGTGTTCTGTTCCGGAAGGATTATGCCAACTTAAGTGAATGCCCGAAATGCAAATCATCAAGATGGAAAGATGATGATGCTGTGAAGAGGATTCCTCATAGTGTTCTGAGACATTTTACAATTACACCAAGATTGCATAGGTTGTTTCATGATGTTGAAACAAGAGAGGATGTACTGTGGCATTCTACGAGCCATGAGTACAGAGATCAGAATGTAATGAGCCATCCATCACATGGTAGTGAGTGGAAAAGCTTCAATCAGAAACACGAAAAGTTTGCTACTGACCCGAGAAACATTAGACTTGGCTTAGCTTCAGATGGATTTAACCCATTTGGCCACCAGCGCGCCACATATAGCATGTGGCCACTGCTTGTTGTCCCTTACAACATGCCTCCAAATGTCTGCACCAAAGAATCAAACTACATGATGGCCTTGCTCATCCCAGGTCCAAAAAGTACTGGAAAGGATTTTGATTTGTTCATGGAGCCTCTTGTGGAGGAACTTCAACAGCTATGGAGGGGTGTTCTCACTTGAGACCTATATAGCAGCACACCAAGTGATTTCTTTCTGCGTTCTCTTATAATTTGGTGCATCCATGATTATCCGGCTTTGGGCACTATGTCAGGGCGAACGACACATGGTTACAATGCATGTGTTCGCTGTGACAGGTATCCGCTGTCATATGCAATACTTAGCAAGATCTGTTACATTGGACACCGCCGTTTCCTTGCCAAGGACAAGACGCATCCTAGAAAATACCAAAGACATGTGTTCAATGCAAAGCATGAAAACCATGATGCACCAAAGAGGCTGACCACCGATGAGTTGCAAGTGGAATTAGAGAAGGTCGGGCATATTACACCAGGAAACCATCCTGGTAATGATAGCAGGAAAAGGAAGCGTGGCAGGGTAGAAGAGAGATTAGTGTTTACCCGCAGGTCCACTTTGTGGGACTTGGAGTATTGGAAAGATTTGGGTCTGCGGCATAATCTTGATGTGATGCACATCAAGAAAAATATATGTGACAACATTGTCGGCACACTTCTTAATATTGAAGGCAAGGCGAAAGATACCTTAAAATCTAGGATTGATTTGACACACCTGGGTGTCAAACAGGATTCACAGGTGCAAGATGAAGGTAAACCACGGGATATGGCACCAGCTGTGTATGTCTTGGACAAGGTAAAAAAGAAAAGAATTCTGCGAGGTCCTGTCACGTGTGAGATTCCCACATGGATTTGCTTCCAACCCTGAAAGGAGAGTCAGTGCAGATGGAAACAAGGTACAAGGGTTGAAAACTCATGACTGCCATGTCCTACTTCAAAAGGTTTTACCTGTTATCCTTAGAGGATTGGGCCGCCCTGACTTATACAGAGCAGTTGCAGAGTTGGGACAGTTCTTCAGGGAACTCTGCAGTAGAAATATTAGGATAGATGCTTTGGAGCGTCTTAGAGACAAGATACCAACTATCCTATGCGACCTTGAGAAGATATATCCTCCAGCCTTCTTTGATGTGATGGTGCATTTGGTTGTTCATCTACCTAATGAGGCACTACTTAGAGGTCCAGTACAGTATGGCTGGATGTACCCTATTGAAAGGTGGCTATGTACTTTCAAGGGCTATGTTAGGAACAGAGCTAGACCCGAGGGTTCCATTGCAGAGGCTTACATTGCTACAGAAGAGTTGACATTCTGCTCAAACTACATTGAAACAGCTGGTCAGCTTAGCAAAGAGGTGGATGAAGACAACCCCGGGCTCAATGTTTTTGATTAGTCTGTTCAAGTTACATGGAAGAGTCGACAAGAGGACAAACCTGAAGATTTGGACAAAATGGTTTGGTATGTGTTGAATAACTGTCCTGAGATACTACCTTATATCAAGTAAGTGCTAAGTACTGCAGCTTATACATCGTAATCTACTAAACTTGCAGCACATTCTTATATATTTATATGTTTGACGTGATCACTATGTTGTGCAGCATCTACAAAAAGGAGTTACTGCCGCAAAATCCAAGAAACATTCACAAACTACTTATGGCAGGATTTGCGAAATGGTTCAAGAGCCATGTAAGCTTTTGAATTGCACTGTTAGTTTTTTAATATATTGAGTACAAAAGATGATCGGCTTGTCTATTTTCTAACCATAGGTTAAGAAGATGCGGGAGGATGGGTAGGCAGTTGATGATGCCCTTTACTCACCAGCAATGGGTCCTGATACTCGGGTAAGACATTATGAGTCTTGCGTTGTTGGAGATGTGCGCTACAACACCCTTGCATGAGACGAAGGCAGGAAGACACAAAACAGTGCCATCATGAGCACGGATACATAAGACAAAGAGACAACTGAAACGTATGCTAACATAACAGACATTGTTCGGTTGTAGTATATCTCCAGTTTCGAGGATCATCGGTGTGTGGTTCTATTGTGCTGTCATTGGTATAACCTGTTTTCCAGGATCGCAAAACCCAGAGACGATGATTATTTCAAATCCATCAATGTCAATGCGGCGTACCAGACCAACGAGCTTTTTATTTTGGCAAATCAAGCAACACAGATATTTTTCTTGGAAGACACATTTGCACGTAGCGATGACTGGAGAGTATTGCAAAGGTTTGAGTAGAGGAATTCGTTTAATGAAGTTGCACAACAAGATGATGCTTACAGTGCTCCTGATGTACAAGATAACTCAAATGTTCCTAATATATTTGAGAACCATCATGTCAATGGGCCCAGAGAAAACATTGCCTGTCGTGCTGTGGACATACAAGAGTTGATCAAGAAGAAGCCAACGTGCGAGGACGTTGAGGATGAAGAAGAAGATGACACCATGGGGAATTACGATTCAGAGTGATACACATGGCGAAGATGTTGACGCTGCTGCTGCGGATGATGATTACATTGCTTTTGTCGTATTTGCCTGTCAGAAGACGTTTTTTATCTACTATGTGAAATTGTGTTTGCTATGACAACTGAAACCTGATGAACATGTTGTTTAGTATTTTCCTGTGAGAACATCACTTTTTTATGTATGCTGATTTGTGTTTGGTGATTGTATGACGACTAAAACATGATGACATTGTTGTTTAGTTATACTCATATTTGGCTATGAAACTTGAATTTGATGACATAGTTTGCTGTTGGACTGCAATTTGCTCGACGTCTTCGAATGAGAACAAAGATGATCCGACAGGGCCTCTACTAATTTATTTATTTATTACCAAAAGGGCCTCTGCTATTTATTTATTTATGAGCAAAAGGGGATACCCCCGATTTCCGTTAATAGAAATCATTAGATCTTCACAACACTACGCCCAGCCTGCTACACATGTTTCATTCATTATTAGTTTCAGCAAAGTGCTCATGTCATAGCCACTGAATACATCACGAGTTCTACATACACTGCAAAAAAGAGACAATCATCCTACAGAGCACATCGATTTTGCCCATTATCTTCACAAGTTCTTTCATCTCCTCATTGCTGTCAAGGCCGTTCAGTAGTTGTTGCTTGACCATGATCTTAGGAACTATATCTTTAACCTTCTGCTCTGCATCTTCCTCTTCTGTCGTTCCTTCAGTTACTTGTCCAACACCCCAACCTACTGGTATTGGGATTCCTCGGCTATTAACCAAATAATCAGCGTAGTTGCACTCCCCCACATCAGCAACTTCCAAGAAATACAAATCACACGAATCTTCCCTTTTCTGCACGAATCAAATTGGAAGATCATCAACCAAACTAGTAAAAAAATCAACAACTTAAAGTAGCAGAACAACACTTAAACATATTATTACCCCATGATTCGGGCATTTGTTGAAGACTCAGCCAGGGTTGAGGATTGTGGTTGAGACACGACGGATGACTCTGTGTGATTTGCAGCAGTGGCACCACACCAACGGCAGCGGGTTGTGATGAGCAACCGGCTGCGGTGCGCGTGCCGACGAGGGTGTGATGAGACCCACAGACATTGGTACAGGTCACGACTTCGCGCATATTTGGTTGTTGCCTGCTGAAGAGCAGGTGGACGAGCAGCCAGCAGACATGGTTGCTGCGGCCAGAGCTTCTGATGATAGGCAGAGTATGTAAAGAAGAGGAGAAGTGAACATTGGATATGTCAATTTCATTACTTGCAGAGTAGCATAGCATAACATATAGTCATAGTCTAGGTTTGGATTCGAACCAGCTATAGGAGCACGTCTCTCTTTTTTCTAAAACTCAGCAACGTCTCTTTATTGGTACACTAGCTTGTTCTGTACGCCTTCTCAAGTCTTTGATTCCTCCACCTAACATCTGGGACCCACCGGAAGGGCCTCTGTATTTCGCAAAAAAAACGTGCCCCCCGCTGACAGGTCAGACCCACTAGCTATCTTCGCACGCAAGGAAGTGCCTACTTATTATGCACACAAAAATGAATACCCCCCCTGCCAGCTGGAACCCAACATAGTGGGAGGCTGACTTGTGGGCCTACCAAGTTGACGAGGACGGAGGGTTTTGTCAACTTAGTCAATATGAACGATTCTAGCTCCAGTTATCGTACAATGTTCATCCAACGGTCGTAGTGCTTCTTCAACCTCTAGTCTTTTTGCTCCAGCCGCCAAAACTAGCGTCGGTCGTGCCGCGTGCTCCTGCCTCCCGTGGCCGGTTGTGATGCCGTGGAAGCCTCACCGCCCCCTACTACTCCCACTGCTGGCCAGGGCATCCCTCTACTCACCCACACCCCCTGTTATTCTGCGGCGATGGCAGCCTCACACCACAGCTCCCTCGTACTCCTCCCCGCATGGGCATCCACTGCCGCGTCTTCCCCGACTCCACGTCGTCCCCTTCCTAGGCCTCGCCGTCGTCCACCGCCTTGGTGCTCTCGGCGCGGCATGGTAAATGTGGTCGACGACCGACTTCCATCGGAAGAGTACTGTACATGGAGAGGCTGACAGCTGGGTCCACGGCCGCAGCTGGGTCCACGGCCACAACCCACTTTTTTGTGATTTGCCTAGTAAGTCGCTTTGTCAGGCCTGTTGGGCTGCAAATCTTTCAAGACGAGGAGAGCTTCATTCGGCTAGCCGAGAAAATGGCCTATCAGTAATGAGAAATGGATTGTACATTTTTAAACACATCAAACCGACAATTAGTTTCAGATTTCTTTTTTTTCATTTCAAGATTTTAAATTGCCCTGATTTTTATGCGTGGACAATTTGTTGGATTTTATTGATATACATTTATTTTTTAAATCAGTTTGAATGTGACCCAAAATTTCGGGATTGAAAACAATTCGGACCGCACCGAAATATGCAAAATTTCATACAATTTTTTAACCGTGGCCACAATATGGGCTGTAATGCTAACAAAAAGAATATGGGCTGCAAAAGAAACCTTAAGAATTAGCAAATGGGCTATAAATTATTAGAAATAATGGCAGGTGGGTTGTATGTTGTTTTCCACATATTTGAGGCTTTCCTAAAAAATAGGTTGACGCACAAGCAGTGACTGTTGGATGTCCAGCCAACGGTCGTCGTCCTTCTTCAATCTCTGCTCTTCCTGCTCCAGCCGCTCAAACAAGTGCCGGCGGGACTGCTTGCTCCCTCCTCCCCGTGGTCGGCTATGCTGCCACGCGAGCCTCACCGCCCCACCGTACTCCCATCGCTGGCCTAGCCATCCCTCTACTTACCCACACCTGCTGTTATTCTCCGGCGACGGCAGACGAACCAGTAAACCCTCGTACAGTCGTACTCCCCTCCATGTGGGAAACAACTGCCGAGTCTTCCATGCCTCTGTGTCGTTCCCTTCCTAGGCCTCACCGTCGTCCACCGCCCTGGTGCTCTCGGCGCAGCCTGGTTAACGTGGTCAACGACCGACATGCATCTGAAGTGGACTGTACGTGGAGAGGCTGACAGCTGGGTCCACGGCCGCACGCAAGGAAATGCCTCCTTATTACGCGCAAAATAATGATTCCTCCACTTGACATCTGGGACCGACCGAAAGGGCCTCTGTATTTCGCGAAAACAACGTTACCACCACTGACGGCTCAGACCCACCAGCTATATCTCTGCACGCAAGGAAGTGCCTCCTTATTACGCACAAAAAATGAATACTCCCCCTGCTAGCTGGGACCCACAATAGTGGGAGGCTGACTCGTGGGCCAACTAAGTTGACGGGGATGGAGGGCTTTGTCAACTTAGTCAATATGAACAATTCTAGCTCCAGTGACCGTACGATGTCCATCCAATGGCCGTAGTGCTTCTTCAACCTCTGGTCTTCTTGCTCCAGCCGCCCAAACCAGCGCCGGTCGTGCCTCTTTGCTCCTGCCTCCCGTGGCCGGCTACGATGCGGCGGAGGCCTCACCGCCCCCTACTACTCCCACTGCTGGTCGGGCCATCCCTCTACTCACCCACACCCCCTGTTATTCTGCGGCGACGGCAGCCTCACACCGTAGTGAACCAGTGAACCCACATACTCCTCTAAGTGTGGGCATCCACTGCCGCATCTTCCCCGGATCCGTGTCATCCCCTTCCTAGGCCTCGCCGTCGTCCACCGCCCTGGTGCTCTCGGCGCGGCGTCGTCAACGTGGTCAAGGAACGGCTTCCATCCGACGTGGACTGTACGTGGAGAGGCTGACAGCTGGGTCCACGACCGCAGCAAGGAAGTGCATCCTTATTACGCGCAAAATAAATATTCCTCCACCTGACAGCGGGGACCCACCGGATGGGCCACCGTATTTCGCGAAAAAACGTTTCCCCCTAACTGCTGGGACCCACCAGCTACATCTTCGCATGCAAGGAAGTGCGTCCGGGCAAAAAAAAGATTCGCCCCCCTGACTGCTGGGACCCACCAGCTACATCTTCGCACGCAAGGAAGTTCCTGATAGTCGGGACCCACCTGGTTGAAGCATACGTAGCGTTGTCATTCTGGTCGTGAATGTGTACGTGCATACTGGTCGATGTAGAGGCGCGCACGTGTCGTAGTAGAGGCACGCACGTAGCATGTACACGTACGTACAGCGTCCAGTGTGCAAGAATGAAAATACGGCCACGTACGTACATATGGGTGGTGTCTCGAACGCCTACTCGCGCATACGTACGGCCAGGGCTTGTGTACATGGTTGTGTCGGAACGGAGAAATTGCGTCGTCGTCGTGTTCATGGGGAGCCAACCAGCTAGGTCGGAACGGAATGTGTCGTCGTGTTCATCGGGAGGGCTTGGACGGAACAGCCGATGGAAACGAGTCCTGGCGTACCGCAGAATGGAGGAAACGACCTTGTGTTCGACCGGCCATGTTCGAAACGGGATCCTGTTCATCGGGAGGGGTCTGGCGTACCGCAAAACGGAGGAAACGGACCTCCTATGGTCGAAACGGGGTCCTATTGATCTGGAGGGGTGTGGCGTACCGCAAAACGGAGGAAACCAACTTGTGTTGGAGCACTACGGTCGAAACGGCGGTCCTATTCATCGGGGGGGTGGCGTACCGCAAAATGGGACTCCACGGGATACTGTTCATCTCCACCATCGACCCCTTCCAGCCTCCACGGGCTACTGTTCATCCACCGTCGGCCTCCTCCAGCCTCCACCTGCGACTATTCATCCGCTGGCTCCTGTTCATCCAGCCTCCACCGCGCGCTACTCCACCGGCTACTATTCAACCAACCCTCTCCACGGGCTCCTGTTCAACCACCCCTCCACGGGCTACTGTTCATCTAGCCCTCCACCGTCTACTGTTCATCCAGCCCTCCACAGGGTGGTCCTGTTCATCCAGCCCTCCACGGGGTCCTGTTCATCCAGCCCCAACCGGCTCGATCGAACGGGTCCTCTTCATCCAGAGGCAACACCACGGGGTCCTGTTCATCCACCCCCACCGGGAACTGTTCATCCAAACCCCCCCAGCAGCGCTCACTGTTCATCCAGAGGCAGCATCGCTCGGCTTGAGTTAGCAGTAGTAGCGAAGGAATCGCTCGACCGAGTTCAGTTAACAGCCATCGATCGATCGCTCGGGTTCCGTAACGCGTAGCCTACAATGCAATCACTCGGGTTCAGTAGGCGAACGCCTCGCTCGGGTTCAGTTAGAGCCCAACGCCTCGCACACACGCACGTGCGTGTACGAGAGAAACGCGCATCGCTCAGCCCCGACCACCCACCGTAACCGGGAACACCCTGATATTTTCCTAGTCCTCGCTTCTACCACGGTTTTTTCCGTCATGGACGGCCCAAAGAATGTCATGCAACTGCGTCTCCGGCCCGCCTAGGACAAAAATCCCATTATATGTCGTGATTTTTTGTCATAGAAGTAGGAGCCCACCACATCTATGATGATACCAGGTTTTGTCACAATTATCGTCATAGAAGTGTCATAAGTATGACAGAAATATTTTTCGTTCAGCCCAAAATGTCACGGATGTGTCTTTTTTTGTAGTGCATGACGCCTCTCCAACCCATGGCATGACGTCCCCCGATGTGCGCCTCATCCCTCTCGGCCCCACCGCTCCTCTGCCTTTGTGTGCATGACATGCAGGCCAGCTAAACTGTGGCGACCATCAACTTTCTACCACAGCCACACCTGATTGGACGCGGTTTGCCTGCTCCACTCCTGTGCTCCGATTTGTACTCCTGCATCATTGAATTTTCATCCAGCGGCATCAATCCTCAGCTGGAGTACTTTTGTACTATAGGTAGTACCCGCCGGTTTGGCCATCTACGCCTCGTAACGCCTCGGCGCCCAGCTGTGGCACCCTCGCCACGGCCACGCCACCACCGGCCGGTTCATCTCAAACGAGTGAGTCGTGAACTACGCCACCACCATGAGAATGGCATGTGGGCCAACTGCATTTAAGGTCCGAATGTCATTGACTCATAGGCCGGTGCACTAAGGCACTGAAGCTCGGTCTCGTGGGCCCCGAGAGGGAAATGTAACTCCTGTGGTAGGCCTTGTGGTGCTCCCGCAGTACGAGCTCGAGCCAAACCCAAATCTCTACTCTCTATATCTATATCTATATCTATGTCTATATCTATATCTATATCTATATCTATATACTTATACTTATACTTAGTCTTATAAAAATAGAGTTGGTGATGATGATTACTACCTCTTGAGCACTGCGTTGGTTTTTCCCCGAAGAGGAAGGGATAATGCAGCAAAGTAGCGTAAGTATTTCCCTTAGTTTTTGAGAACCAAGGTATCAGTCCAGTAGGAGGCTACGTGCGAGTCCCTCGTACCTGCACAAAACAAATAAATCCTCGCAACCAATGCGATAAGAGGTTGTTAATCCCTACATGGCCACTTACGAGAGTGAGATATAATAGATATGATAATATAATATTTTTGGTATTATTATGATAAAGATGCAAAGTAAAATAAAAGCAAAGGAAAAAGCAAAGCAAATAACTAAGTATTTGAACATTAATATGATGAAGATAGACTCGGGGGTCATATGTTTCACTAGTGGCTTCTCTCAAGAGCATAAGTATTTTACGGTGGGTGAATGAATTACTATTGAGCAATTGACAGAACTGAGCATTGTTATGAGAATATCTAGGTATGATCATGTATATATAGGCATCACGTCCGAGACAAGTAGACCGACTCCTGCCTGCATCTACTACTATTACTCCACTCATCGACCGCTATCCAGCATGCATCTAGAGTATTAAGTTCATGAAAACAGAGTAACGCCTTAAGCAAGATGACATGATCTAGAGGGATAAACTCATGGAATATGATGAAAACCGCATCTTGTTATCCTCGATAGCAACAATACAATACGTGCCTTGCTGCCCCTACTGTCACTGGGAAAGGACACCACAAGATTGAACCCAAAGTTAAGCACTTCTCCCATTGCAAGAAAGATCAATCTAGTAGGCCAAACCAAACTGATAATTCGAAGAGACTTGCAAAGATAACCAATCATACATAAAAGAATTTAGAGAAGATTCAAATATTGTTCATACATAGACTTGATCATAGACCCACAATTCATTGGTCTCAACAAACACAGCGCAAAAAGGAGATTACATCGAATAGATCTCCACAAGAGAGGGGGGGGCATTGTATTGAGATCTAAAAAGAGAGAAAAATCCATCTAGCTAATAACTATGGACATGTAGGTCTGAGGTGAACTACTCACGCTTCATCGGAGGGGCTATGGTGATGATGTAGAAGCCCTCCGTGATGGATACCCCCTCCGGCGGAGCTCCGGAACAGGCCCCAAGATGGGATCTCGTGGATACAGAAAGTTGCGGCGGTGGAACTAGGGTTTGGGCTCCGTATCTGATCGTTTGGGGGTACGTAGGTATATATAGGAGGAAGGAGTACGTCGGTGGAGCAACAGGGGGCCCACGAGGGTGGAGGGCACGCCTGGGGGGGGGGGGGTAGGCGCGCCCCTACCTCGTGGCCTCCTCCTTTGTTTCTTGACGTAGGGTCCAAGTCTCCTGGATCATGTTCGGTGAGAAAATCACATTCCCGAAGGTTTCATTCCGTTTGGACTTCGTTTGATATTCCTTTTCTTCGAAACCCTAAAATAGGCAAAAAAAACAGAAATTCTGGGCTGGGCCTCCGGTTAATAGGTTAGTCCCAAAAATAATATAAAAGTGGATAATAAAGCCCAATAATGTCCAAAACAATAGATAATATAGCATGGAGAAATCAAAAATTATAGATATGTTGGAGACGTATCAAGCATCCCCAAGCTTAATTCCTGCTCGTCCTCGAGTAGGTAAATGATAAAAACAGAATTTTTGATGCGGAGTGCTACTTGGCATAATTTTAATGTAATTCTTCTTAATTGTGGTATGAATATTCAGATCCGAAAGATTCAAGATAAAAGTTCATATTGACATAAAATAATAATACTTCAAGCATACTAACTAAGCAATTATGTCTCTCAAATAACATGGCCAAAGAAAGTTATCCCTACAAAATCATATAGTCTGGCTATGCTCTATCTTCACCACACAAAGTATTTAAATCATGCACAACCCCGATGACAAGCCAAGCAATTGTTTCATACTTTTGAATCTCAAACTTTTCAATCTTCACGCAATACATGAGCGTGAGCCATGGATATAGCACTATAGGTGGAATAGAATGGTGGTTATGTGGAGAAGACAAAAAAGGAGAAAGTCTCACATCAACGAGGCCAATCAATGGGCTATGGAGATGCCATCGATTGATGTTAATGCAAGGAGTAGGGATTGCCATGCAACGGATGCACTAGAACTATAAATGTATGAAAGCTCAACAAAAGAAACTAAGTGGGTGTGCATCCAACTTGCTTGCTCACGAAGACCTAGGGCACTTGAGGAGGCCCATTGTTGGAATATACAAGCCAAGTTCTATAATGAAAAATTCCCACTAGTATATGAAAGTGACAAAACAAAAGACTCTCTATCATGAAGATTATGGTGCTACTTCGAAGCACAAGTGTGGAAAAAGGATAGTAGCATTGTCCCTTCTTTATTTTTTATTTTTTTTCATTTGGCCTTTTTTTATTTGGCCTTTCTCTTTTTTTAGGACAATGCCCTATGAATGATGGTCATCACACTTCTATTTATCTACAACTCAAGAATTACAACTCGATACTTAGAACAAGATATGACTCTATATGAATGCCTCCGGTGGTGTACCGGGATATGCAATGAACCAATAGTGACATGTATGAAAGAATTATGAACGGTGGCTTTGCCACAAATACTATGTCAACTACATGATCATGATAAGCAATATGACAATGATGAATGTGTCATGATAAACGGAATGGTGGAAAGTTGCATGGCAATATATCTCGGAATGGCCATGGAAATGCCATAATAGGTAGGTATGGTGGCTGTTTTGAGGAAGATATAAGGAGGTTTATGTGTGAAAGAGCGTATCATATCACGGGGTTTGGATGCACCGGCGAAGTTTGCACCAACTCTCAATGTGAGAAAGGGCAATGCACAGTACCAAAGAGGCTAGCAATGATGGAAGGGTGAGAGTGCGTATAATCCATGGACTCAACATTAGTCATAAAGAACTCACATACTTATTGCAAGAATCTACAAGTCATCAAAAACCAAGAACTATGTGCATGCTCCTATGGGGATAGATTGGTAGGAAAAGACTGTCGCTTGTCCCCAACCGTCACTCATAAGGAAGACAATCAAATAACACCTCATGTTTCAAATTTGTTACATAGCGTTTACCATATGTGCATGCTACGGGACTTGCAAACTTCAACACAAGCATTTCTAAAATTCACAACTACTCAACTAGCACGACTTTGATATTATTACCTCCATATCTCAAAACAATCATAAAGCATCAAACTTCTCTTAGTATTCAAAACACTCATAAGAAAAACTTTATTAATCTTGAACACCTAGCATATTAGGATTATTTAAGAAAATTACCATGCTATTTAAGACTCTCAAAATAATCTAAGTGAAGCATGAGAGATCAATAGTTTCTATAAAACAAATACACCACTGTGCTCTAAAAGATATAAGTGAAGTACTAGAGCAAAACTATATAACTCAAATGATATAAGCGAAGCACATAGAGTATTCTAACAAATTCCAAAATCATGTATGGCTCTCTCAAAAGGTGTGTATAGAAAGGATGATTGTGGTAACAAAAACAAATCAACAAAACGCTCCAAGCAAAACATATCATTGGTGAATAAAATATAGTCCAATAAAGTTACCGATAGAAGTAGACAAAAGAGGGGATGCCTTCCGGGGCATCCCAAGCTTTGGCTTTTAGGTGTCCTTAAATTATCTTGGGGTGCCATGGGCATCCCAAGCTTAGCTCTTGCCACTCCTTGTTCCATAATCCATCAAATCTTTACCCAAAACTTGAAAACTTCACAACACAAAACTTAAAGTAGAAAATCTCGTGAGCTCCGTTAGCGAAAGAAAACAAAACACCACTTCAAGGTACTGTAATGAACTCATTATTTATTTATATTGGTGTTAAACCTACTGTATTCCAACTTCTCTATGGTTTATAAACTATTTTACTAGCCATAGATTCATCAAAATAAGCAAACAACACACGAAAAACAGAATCTGTCAAAAACAGAACAGTCTGTAGTAATCTATAGCTAGCGCAATATCTGGAACCCCAAAAATTCTAAAATAAATTGCTGGAAGTGAGTAATATATATTTTAATTATCTTCAAAAATAATTAACTAAATACCACTTTCCAAATAAAAATGGCAGCAGTTCTCGTGTGCGCTAAAGTTTCTGTTTTTTACAGCAAGATATCAAGACTTTCCCCAAGCCTTCCCAACGGTTCTACTTGGCACAAACACTAATTAAACACAAAAACACAACCTAAACGGAGGCTATATAAATTATTTATTACTAAACATGAGCAAAAATCAAGGAATAAAAATAAAATTGGGTTGCCTCCCAACAAGCGCTATCGTTTAACGCCCCTAGCTAGGCATAAAAAGCAAGGATAGATCTAGGTATTGCCATCTTTGGTAGGAAATCCATAAGTGGCTCTCATAATAGATTCATAAGGTAATTTAATTTTCTTTCTAGGAAAGTGTTCCATGCCTTTCCTTAACGGAAATTGGAATCTAATGTATCCATCCTTCATATCAATAATTGCACCAATCATTCTAAGGAAATGTCTACCAAGAATAATAGGACATGAAGGATTGCAATCTATGTCAAGAAGAATAAAATATACGGGTACATAATTCGTATTTGCAACAATAAGAACATCATTAATTCTTCCCATAGGTTTCTTAATAGTGGAATCCGGAAGATGCAAGTTTAGAGAGCAATCATCAAAATCACAGAAACTTAACAAATCGCACAAAGTCCTTGGAATCGTGGAAACAGTAGCACCCAAATCACATAAAGCATAAAACTCATGATATTTAATTTTAATTTTAATAGTTGGTTCCCACTCATCATAAAGTTTTCTAGGGATAGAGACTTCCAATTCAAGTTTTTGTTCATAAGATTGCATCAAGGCATCAATGATATGTTTAGTGAACGCTTTATTTTGACTATAAGCGTGAGGAGAATTTAGCACGGGTTGCAACAAGGAAATACAATCAATCAAAGAGCAATTTTCATAATTAAATTCCTTGAAATCCAAAATAGTGGGTTTAGCAACATCAAGGGTTTTAATTTCTTCAATCCCACTTTCATCAATTTTAGCATCAAGATCTAAAAACTCTGTCGGGGGTTTGGTGCGACATATGCCAACGGATGGCTTATCATGGTGGGGGCGAGTAGAACGTCGCCGGTGCCTGGAAACGGGATGAGGCGAAGACATGCACGCCAGCGAATCTTACCCAGCTTCGGGGCTCTCTGGGGAGATAATACCCCTACTGCTGCTCTGCGGGGTCTCCGCATGATCACTATGGCGAAAGTGTTTACACGATTGCTCCTTGAGCTGTTTTCTGGTGGTGGGAGAGGGCAAGGCTAGCTCTCTCCCTTCTATACGGTCTGGTCTAGAGCTAATGGGTTCCAACCCTTTGCATGGGTGCCCTGGGGGGTTTATATAGGCCTACCCCCCAGGGGTACAATGGTAATCTGGCAGGACGCGGGCCCAGCCGTCAGTGCCTCTGGTCTCCGTCTTCTCTGCCGACCGCTGGGGCCCGCCGACTGGCCTGGTACGGAGCCGACAGGCCGCGTCCGCCGCGGGCGGGTCTTGCCAGCTGCTGATTACAGTAGTCGTGCTTCTGATGACGCGGGCTTGATCATGAGGTCGTGGCAACAGCCCCGCCGCCTGGCGGGCGATCACTGTTGCCACTCCCCATCACGTCTTGATTAATGGCGCGTGGGCCCCGGGGGAGGGCTCGGCCGACTCCCCCGGGCCGACTCCCGACGGGTCCGACTGGTGGTTCTCCTGCCATCTCCCGAGGTCTCACTGACTAGTGGGGCCTGCTGCCTCCAGGCTGTACAGACAAGCCATCATGGGTGCAGGATTCGGCCCTGCGGTGCTGATGTCAGGGCCGGCATGGCAACAGTGCCACGCCGCACGGAGATCTTCCGGGGTACGGCGTGCTGTGGCCATGACTGCCCTTGGTGAGGGGCGGGGGTGGGCTTCGCTGTAGCCACGCCCCTGCCTCGTCCCCTTTGATGAGGTCATGGGGTTTGTTGGAGTCGCAGGCCGACTCCCCAAAGCCGGCTTCTCTGGAAGTCGTCCCTGGGACTCGGCTGTGAGCGGGCAGTCGGCCGCCTTGCCGTCGACTCCTCAGGAGGCGGCTCTTTGTCCTGGGGTCTTGAGGGGCGCAGCCTGCCCCGATGTCTTGAAAGGTTATGGGACTCGGGTTGGCCTACCCGTGGCCCATTACTCTGACAGTAGTCCCCGAAGCTGGTGAGGCGCCGCGGACGATCGGCCGAGAAGCCTCAGCAGTTTCTCTTTCCGGGTGCTCAACACATGGTCTTTGATTGACTTCTGCCGGTCCGACTAGAAGGAGTCGGACTTGCCCAACTCGGACTAACTCAATTCTGACTCGCTCAGTATTTTGAACGTCGCGGCGGGATTTAAGTGGCGTGCTAGCTAAGCCTCCAGGACGCCGCCCGTTCTAGGCCTGTCACGCGAGGGCACGTGGCTAGGCCGTCCTGCCAGACTACGCGCGCGACGGGACAGGCCCATAGGCGGGGCCCGCCACTACCGTGCCTCGGCGCCCGAGCGGATCCGCTGCGGCCCCGGTGGATGATTGGGATTCCCGTGGAGTTACTGCATGCAGTAACTTTATCGTGGATCGTGGGGGTCGTGGGGTTGTGGGCGCAGTAAATCCCCACGTCCGCCCCCTCGGCTTCGCAGCCCACGAGGCTATAAGTAGGGGGAAGAGGGGGGCACGCGCGCCCCTCCTTCCCACTACTCCTCGTTCTCTTCCTCCTTGCTGCTCCTCGCTCTCCTCCTTCCTCTTCTCTTCTTTGCTCCGTCGCACGCCCAAGCTCCGACGAACGCTGCGGCGACAGCTCGCGATGAGTTCTTCCTCCGCCGCTGCGCCTCCCCCAGTGCGCTCCGGCACCTGGGACGGCTCCAAAGTTCATGAAGACCACGTCGAGTTCCTCCGCCGGAATCGTCGGCTCCCCGGCGAGGATCGCGTGCAGGTGTGTCTTGCGCCAAAGGGGGAGATTTCCCCCGTGCCGCAGGAGGGCGAGCGGGTTATCTTCCGCTCGCACTGCCTGCGCGGGTTGGGGCTGCCGGCGAGCAGTTTCTTCCGGTCCTTCCTCAAGTTCTACGGCCTCCAGCCGCACCACCTAACCCCCAACACAGTGGTGCTGCTGTCTGCCTTCGTGGCCATGTGCGAAGGCTTCCTCGGAGTCCTCCCCACCCTCGAGCTCTGGGGGGAGTTTTTCTTTTCCAAGCTCGGCACCCAGGCCGCGGGCGTGCCGGCTCAGTGCGGCGCTTTCATTATCGTGCGAAGGTCGGGGGCCGACAATCCCTTCCCCTCCATCTCCTGATCAAGTCGGTGAAGATGTAGCAGAGATCCTACTTCTACGTTAAGAACGCCTCCGCGAGGGGGGACTGGGTCAACCTGCCGGCTTTCGAAGCCGGCCCGCCGGCGGGGCGACTGCCCAACTGGTCGTACCGGGCCAAGTCGCTGACACCTGCGGGAGCCGGCGCCATCACGCGACTCCGAGTGCTGACGCAGTCGGAGGGTCTGACTGGTCTGGACCTGCTGGCCGCCTTCGTTTCACGCCGAGTTCTCCCACTCCAAGGCCGCCCCCATATGATATGCCAGATGAGCGGGCACCGCGACCCGAGTCGGATGTGCACCAAGGACATGCCTCACAAAGAGGTGGCCTTCATGGTGAACTACCTCTCGGACAGCAGGCTCCTGGAGGACTGGCGGTTCGGCAAGGAGCCGTACTCCCGCGCCAACCCCCCGCCCGTGGTGAGTCGCCTTTCTTTTTTTCTTTGGATTGTCTTCTTCTTGCCGAGTTTTGTTTTGACCAGTCGGCTTTGGTTAGAATCCCCTCCTCCACCCACCAGCCGGCACCTCGGGGCCGGCCCGCGAGTTCCTTGCCGATCGGGCGGAGAGTGACGTCGACGACCCCGATCTGGGGGCGGCGGCTCTGGAAGATGACACCGAGGGAGGAGGAGGAACAGCAGGCGACTTCAGGCCCTCGGCCACTTTCGCTGACTGGCCTGACGATGACGCCAAGGGAGAAGTCACCCTCGCCATCGGCCAGGAGCCAGCCAGCCTGGCGCGGGCTCTTCTGTCGCGTCGGGCGCTCCAGGCGGCCGAAAGAAGCGCAGGGCCGTGCCGACCTTGTTCGGCAGTCGGCCGAAGAAGCCCAAGGGTTTGGCTGCGGCGACCCAGCGGGACGAGGTGGCCGCGAAGGCCATCCGCTTCCGTAAGGAAGTGAAGAAGCCGCCATTGGTCTCCGTGTAAGTATTCTATCTTCAAATTTTTATTCTTTCTTTGTGACTTTGTCTAAGTCTCTGCTTTCCCCTCTTGCTTCAGGGCTCCCCTCTCTCTTGAGAGGGTCACTGCCACCTCCGTCATGGGGTCAGCGGAGACGTCCGCCACCACTCGGCGGATTGACCCCGCTGCTGACCTCCGGGAGGCGACGGAGCGGAATGCGCAGGAGAAGCGCAACGAAGAAGAGGCCCTCTGCCTGGAGAAGGCGGAGGCCGACAAGGCGGAGGCCTCCGCCAAGAAAAAACTGGCGGAGGCCGAAGCCGCCGCCGCGGTGAAGCAGCAGGCCGAGGAAGCCGCACGCTGCTAGTCGGCGGTTCTCGTTACCCCGTTGAACTCTGCGCCACCGCCTCCGGAGTTCACGGGGCAGACTGAGGAAGCCGGCAGGGAGAACCCCGTCGTGGAGGGGGAGGGCGGCGACCCCTCTATGTCGGATGTGAACGTTCCGCCACCGCCTCCGCCGCCGTCTGAAGGTGCACAGGGCGAGCAGCCGGCAGGCCCTCCGGTGCCGCCGATCGAAGACGAGGCCATGGCGAGGCTACTCCTTCAAGTCGGCTCGCTAACGCGCCACCGTCTGGAGAAGGCGACTTCGGCACCCCGCCCCCTGGAAGCCGGCGCCGCCAGCTCGGCGATCCCAGACGCCAAGGCGACGAGCGCCGCGCCCATTGGGTGGGTGCGAGGAGGCGGCACAGGGCCGCTGAACCAGGCGCTTCTGGACGTCCAGGCGAAGCTTCATGCCGAGGGCGACGCTCTCCAGAATTGCACCAAGGCGTACTTGGTGTCGCAGGCAGCCGTCCGGGTATGTTTTTCCTTTGGCCTTTGTTTTCCTTGTTCCTCTCTATGGGGGCACGCTAGTGCACCCACTGGGTGTAGTCTTCGAGTTTTGGGCTGGCTGCTGAGCAGGAAGCCCGGAACTCCAATTGATGAACTTTGGGTGTTAACTTTTTGTCTGAAACTTTTGTCGCAGGATTACCACAACCTCCGCGTCACTGCCTTCAACCGTAATGTCGAAGAGCTGGGCAAGCGGACCGCCGATCTGTCAGAGAGCCAGAGTAAGTCCTTTTGCTTCTTCACGGGGGCGCGCTTGCACACCCACGGGCTGTAGTCCCCGAGATTCGGGCCGACTGCTGAGCAGTCGGGCCGGATCTCCCCGGCGACCTTCTTTACTGATGACTTGACGCCTTCTTTATTTCTTCTTCTCAGGGGCCAACGCTTCTCTTCAATAGCAGCTGAGCGACGCCAACTCTGCTTTGCGCGCCAAAGAGGAGGAGTGCGGCAAGCTCGCCATGGAGCGCGATCTGCTGGCCACTCAATTGGCAGAGCAGAAGGAGCTGCTTGTGAAGACACAGAGGGAGGCGGAGGAGACGGAAACCGCCCTCCTGGCCGAGTTTGCGAGCGAGCGCTCCTCCTGGTCTGACAAGGAGGCGCTGCTGTCCTCCGGCTTCCACGAGATTGAAGACATCGTTGATGGTGAGTTTCTTTATTTTCTTTCTTCGAGCTGCCGACTTAAATCGTGCCGACTCCTGGTTTTTGACTTGCTTCTTCGTTTCTTCGTGTCTTTGCAGACTTCTTCCCTGGGTAGTCGCAGGCCACCATCCAAGCCATCGAGGATGACCGTGAAGGTCGGAGGGCGGAGGGCGCAGAGATTGCCGCCGATGCCCCCCGAACTCTTGACGAGCACATCCTGAGCATCGAGGCTCGCCTTCGGCCGGCTCACCGGATGCTGCGCCGGCTTCAGCGTGTCGGTGCCCAGGCAATTGCCGCCCTGTGGACGGATATGTAGGCTCCATGCACCCCCAGCCTGACGGCCGACTGGCTGGAGGTCACGGGTGGTCGTCTTGAGGCCTGGAAGGGCTCTTCGGCCCGAGCTGGAGCGCGCCGGGCCTTGGAGTTCGTCAAGGCATGGTATCCGGGGCTGGACCTAGACCGGCTGGCCACGCTTCGGTCGGAGGCCCAGCCGGAGCTGGCAGCCGCGGAAGACGCCCTCGTCAAGCGTGCTGCGGCGATCGCTGAGTACACCGACACCAGCATCTTCGTCCCTGAGCGGTCTGAAGACGGCGAGGAGGTACCGCCGGAGTGGTTTGGGATGAATCCAGACTACGGCGAGGACTCGGCGGAGGTGATTGGCTCTAGCGTCAAGGAAGAGGGCGAGGCGGAGGACGGAGGCGAGGCGAAGGCCCCAGAAGACGGAGCAGACGGCCAGCCTCAGCTCGACCGTGCCTCCAGCAACGAGCCGCGTGCGACCGACCCGACTGCCGCCGGAGGCGATCAAGCCGAGACTAGCCAGCCGGCCGCCCCGACGCCTGGCGCTGGCGCCTCCTCCGACCCTTCGAATCCGTCTGCTGCTTCCTGAGCTGCCGCTGTATCTTTGTTTTGTCTGCTTCAGTAGTCTTTGAAGAACTTGTTAATTCGCACAATTCCACCCGTGGGGTGTATTTTGAACCTCTACTCAAAAATTCGGCCAAGGGCCTATGTTATGTAAATATATTTATCTGAGTTCTATCTTTTCTTGCTCATTGCTCTTTTGGCTTTTTCCTTTGCCGCTTTCTCTTAGTTGCCTGCCTTGCCAATCAGACAGACGCTCTGCGGACTGTCGCTGGATCAAGTGCTAGGCTACTTTGGGAAAGCAAGTACTTAGCCGTTTTCAAGATTTTTTGAGCAAGTTAGATAGAAGACGGCAATCCGACCATCCGAGAGTCGGTTTGCGAGAAAGGCTGCAAGCTGTCTTGAGCTATGTTTTATGCTTTGAGTCCTTAGCCATTTTTCATGCGAATGCCCATTCTACCTTACTGCTGCCCACCGTACAGTCTCTCTGCGAGTTGCGGCTTCTGACAGGAGACAGTTTAGGCATTTACACACTACTTGTCTGACTGTAGGAAGCATTTCATGGTGCAAGGCGGCAAGTCCCTGGGCTGACTTGTTGAGCCCGGTGCCAAACAACACAAAAAGGAGTAACATACTCGTAGTCATAATTTTTATCATACAGACAAAAGAGGGCAGTCCCCGAGCTCGCCTCGGGGGGCCCGAAGTCTTGGTACTTCAATACAAAAGGTAGCGTGGTACATACTACATCAACTGTAAAATCTTTGGAGGAGATTTGCATTCCATGGCCACTCTGTCTCCTTGCCGGAGTCGTCCCTCTTGCGTGCTCGGGGCTTCTGAGCGTCTATCAGGTAGTAGGAATCGTTGCCCAGTACTTTGCTGATGATAAAAGGGCCTTCTGAAGGCGCCGACAGCTTGTGCTGGTCGGCTGTTCGCTGGATCAGCCGAAGCACAAGGTCGCCTTCTTGGAAAGATCTTGGCCTGACCTTCCTATTGTGGTATCGGTGCAGGCTCTGCTGGTAGATGCTGGACCGGCTGAGTGCCAACAGCCGGCCCTCTTCCAGCAGATCAACGCCATCTTGTCATGCTTCTTCTGCTTCCTCCTCTGTGTACATGGTGACTCATGGGGATTCGAACTCTATGTCCATTGGGATGACGGCTTCGGCACCGTAGATGAGGAAGAAGGGCGTGAAGCCGGTTGACTTGTTTGGAGTCGTGCGCAGACTCCAAAGGACGGCTGGTAGCTCGTCGAGCCAGCAGTCGGCCGAGCGCTCTAGAGGCTCGATCAGCCGAGGCTTGATGCTGGACAGGATGAGGCCGTTTGCTCGCTCCACTTGGCCGTTTGACTGCGGATGGGCGACGGACGCTAGGCCCAGTCGGATGCCCTGTGTTGCGCAGAAACGGGCCAAGGCGCCTTTGGCGAAATTTGTGTCGTTATCGGTGATGATGCTATGTGGTATGCCGTACCGAATTGTGATATCGGAGATGAAAGTTACGGCAGTCGGACTGTTCAACTTCTTGATTGGCTTTGCTTCTATCCACTTGGTGAACTTGTCCACTGCGACAAGTAAGTGAGTTAAACCACCTCGTGTTGTTTTGAATGGTCCCACCATGTCTAGACCCCAAACTGCGAAAGGCCAAGCAATGGGGATGGTCTTGAGTGTAGAAGCTGGCTGGTGCGGCTTGGAGCTAAACTTCTGACACCCTTTGCATCTTTGGACCAGCTCCTTGGCCTCTTCCAAGGCAGTTGGCCAGAAGAAACCGTGTCGAAAGGCTTTGGCGATGAGTGCTCTTGAAGTCGCATGGTGGCCGCACTCGCCTTGATGGATGTCTTTGAGAATCGCTTGGCCTTGCTCCGGCTCTACGTAGCGCTGGTAGACACCAGTGACGCTGTGCCTGACCAGCTCTCTGTTGACTATGGTGTAGGCTGCCGCCCGGCGTTGTATTTGCCGAGCTGAAGTTTCATCAGTCGGCAACTCTTTGTTCACCAAGAATTTGAGGATGGGCTGGGCCCATGAGGGTGCTGCTATTTCTTTGACTGCCAGAACTGCGACTTGGACAAGGGCGGTTGGGCTGGGAGGCGGCGGGTTGGAGTCAACAACCACTTGCTGGGTTGATGAAGTCCCCAGGCCGACTGGCGCGGTCCTTGGGCCGGGTTCTGGAGTCTTCGAGTCCGCCACCACAGTCCCCGGGCTGGGTTTGGCTGTGGCAGCCTTGGGGTCTTCCACCAAAATCCTGGTTCCGACTACCGGAGCTCTGGAGTCGGATCCGACGTCTTCGGGAGGAGCCGGCACAAAATGGAGTCTGATTCTGGTGAAGGCTTGACAGACGGCTTGAGGAGGCGTTGAAGAGCGACACCAGATGGTATTGCTTGGCGGGTAGAGCCGATTCGTGCCAATGCATCTCCTTGGTCGTTGTCATTTCTTGGAACATGGAGGAACTCGCACCCTTCGAAATACCCGCTGAGTTGCTGCACGAGGAAACGGTAGCTCGCCATGTTTGCATCTTTCGCGTCCCAGTCGCCAGATGATTGCTGGACCACTAAGTCTGAGTCGCCATAACACAAGATCCGGCGGATGCCAAGCTCTTTGGCAAGCCAGAGCCCGTGAATGAGTGCCTCGTACTCGGCGACGTTACTGGAGGCGGCGAAGTGGATTTGCAGCGCATATTTGAGCTTGTCGCCTTTGGGAGAGGTGAGGACGACGCCGGCTCCCAAGCCAGTGCGCATCTTGGAGCCGTCGAAATGCATCCGCCAATGGGTGGAATTAGGTGCTGGAGGTAGGTACTGGGTCTCGGCCCAGTCGACGAGGAAGTCGGCCAGTGCTTGTGACTTCATGTTGGGGTGGGGCTGGTAGTGGATGGTGTAAGGAGCCAGCTCTATGGCCCACTTGGCCACTCGACTAGAAGCATCTCGGCTACCGATGATCTCGGCAAGTGGGGCCGTGCAGACCACCGTGATTGGATGCTCTTGAAAGTAAGGCTTCAATTTCTTGGCAGCAAAGTGTACGCCATAGCACATCTTCTGGTAGTGGGGGTAGTTCTGCTTGGAGGTCGACAGTACCTCGCTCAGGTAATATACCGGTCTCTGGACAGGTAGCGCCTTGCCTTCCTCCTTGCGCTCCACTACAATGACCGTGCTGACTACTCGGCTAGTGGCGGCGATGTACAGGAGCATAGGTTCCTTGGGAGTCGGAGCCGCCAGGACGGGTGGAGTAGTCAGCATCTTCTTCAACTGGTGAAAAGCTTCGTCCGCCTTATGGTTCCACTCGAAAAAAGTGGTCTTCTTCATGAGTTGGTATAAGGGGAGAGCTTTCTCGCCCAGCCGACTAATGAATCGGCTGATGGATGCTAAGCAGCCGGTGAACTTCTGCACATCCAGTAGTCAGCTGGGTACCTCCATTCTCTCAATGGCCTTGATTTTTACTGGGTTGCATTCTATGCCGCGTTCAAAGACCAGGAAACCTAGGAGCTGGCCGGCTGGTACTCCGAAGACACACTTCTCGGGGTTGAGCTTGATCTGGAACCGGCGCAGGTTCTCAAAAGTCTCCTTAAGGTCTTCCAGCAGTGTTCCATGCTTTTCCGTCTTCACCACCACGTCATCCACGTAAACGTGGGCGTTCCTGCCGAGCTGCTTGAGGAGGCACTTCTGCATGCAACACTGAAAGGTGGCGCCGGCGTTCCTTAAGCCGAACGTCATGGTGAGGTAGCAGAAGGCTCCAAACGGCGTGATGAAAGCAGTTTTCAGTCTGTCAGCCGAGTTTAGCTTGATCTGGTGATATCCTGAATATGCATCCAAAAAACTCAACAGCTCGCATCCGGCTGTGGAGTCTATCACCTGATCGATTCTTGGTAAAGCAAATGGGTCCTTGGGGCAGGCCTTGTTGAGGCTCGTGTAGTCAATACACATTCGCCACTGCTTGTTCTTCTTTAGTACCAGGACCGGATTTGCTAGCCATTCTGGAAAGAATACTTCCATAATGAAGACGACTGCTAGGAGTCGGGCTATCTCTTCTCTGATAACTCTTCTCTTCTCTTTTGATAAGCGGTGCAGGGGCTGTCTGACCGGCTTTGCATCAGATCGGACATGTAACTTGTGCTCGGCGAATTCCGTCGGTACACCTGGCATGTCTTTGGGGGACCATGCAAAGATGTCCCGATTCTCACGGAGGAAATCGATGAGCTCGCCTTCCTATTTGCTGTCGAGGTTTGCACCTACGACGGTGTACCTCTCTGGGTGCTCCGGGTCCAAGGGTATCTTCTTTGTCTCTTTGGCCGGCTTGAACGAACCCTCAGCCTCCGACTCTTTTGGGTTGGGCGACACCTCAGGCTGCTTGCCGGCCATCGCCACAACTCGCTCAAGCAGCCGCTTCTCAGCCGCGATTACCAAGGACTCGGCCAGCCGACTGCTCTCTGCTGCGCAAGTAGACGACTTCTGGTAGTCGCCAGCCACAGTTGTTGCAGCCGCCTGCTGCGTCGATCATCAGCCACACTGGTGAACACCACATAGGCTCCATGCTGTTCAGGGTATTCGTCTTGTACCGCGCCAACTGGCCTTACAGCCGGCTGCTGGGGCGGAGGCGGAGGCGGCTGCCCAGCAGGCGGGGGAGGCAGGAGGCCGTCTCCCTTGGCGATCCTGGTGAGCCAGTGGCACTTCCGGGTGGTGTGATTCGACGGCTTTGCGCCGCTGTGGAACTTGCAAGGTCCATCCAAGGTTTGCTCATAGGAGAAGGCAGGCAACCAGTTTGGCTTGCCGCCTTTCTGTTGCTTGGGCGGGGGCTACTCATCTGGCTGCTGGGCTTCAACGATCGCGACCTGCCGGCTGCTGGAAGCCGGCTGCGGGGCCTTGCGCTTGTTGTCGCCCTGCTGTTGTCGCCGGCCGGCATCTACCGCTGGAGTTCTTGGAGCTTGAGGAGCCACTTTGCTAGTTGTGCTGATTTGAATTTCCGCCTTCATGGAGGAGTCGGCTGTGGCGTACTTGTCCTCTATGATCAGCAGCTCGTCGAGGGTTTCTGGCTCGCCGCAAAGGAGCTTGTGCTTGAGGAGGGTGCCTTCTCTGCACCCAGCCGTGAAGTACTCGATGTCCTGCACCTCGTGCACGCCCTCGCAGGAGTTCCGAAGCTCGGCCCAACGCGTGAGGTAATCGCGAGTCGACTCGTCGGGGCCTTGCACGCACAAGGAGAGCTGACGAGGCTTGGGAGGACGCTTGTACGTGTTGGTGAAGTTGCGGACGAACGCTTCGGTGAAGTCGACCCAGATGTTGATGCTGCAGGGCTTTAGGCTGTTCAGCCATGTCCGGGCCGTGCCCTGGAGCATGAGCGGAACGTACTTTACGGCGACACGCTTGTTGTTGTTTGCTATGCTGACAGCCGTGGAGTAGTCAACTAGCCAGTCTTCCGGCTTCATGGAGCCGGTATACTTGGGCGTGTCTCTTGGGAGTGTCAACCCTCTGGGAAAGGGTTCGTCCCGAATGCGGGGCCCGAAACAAGGCGGACCCAACTCATCTTCTTCTTCCAGCGCTAAGGATCGGTGGAGTCAGTCGATCCGGTGGCAGGCGTCGTTCTCTCCAACTCCCTCTCGGTGGCCAAGGCGGTCGCCGAGAGTCGGATGGTCAACAGGCGGCGGGGAGACTCACCTCTCCTTGCGGGGAGGGGGAGGCGGACAGTCGTCCCGTCGTTCCACTGCTCTTGGGCGGCCATCTCGGTCGCGCTCTATGGTAATGCGAGTCCAACTGTGGCTGACAGTCGGCTCCTTGTCTCTTCTTCCTCGGGCGCCGCCAGTCAGCGTCTGAGATGTCGCGCCTTGATCTTGGTGAAGGTCGTCGACGGGCCGTTGAGGCGCCTCCGCGCGGCAGTCGGCCTCGTTCTGCGTGGCAGCCGCGTCGAGAAGCCACTGGACTCGCTCCATCATGAGGTGGCGTTCTTCGCCCTCGAAATTGTCCAACTCGTCCGCCGCTGCCTGGGCGGCTCGGATGTTCTCCGCTGGTGTAGCGTACACAGGGCGGCTTGCCCCAAACAGGTTGGCGATGGCTACGCCGCGCTGCCGGACCGCGCCAAGGCGGCTGGGCCCCGCCGGGGCCGGCGAGCCGCCGACGGCGCGATCCATCTCCCGCTGGTAGGCTTCTGACAAGCGCCTCATGCTGGCCAGCTTCTTCACGCCTTCAATGAGCTGAAGGCGGCGCGCCTCCAACGTCTCTGCGTCAGCGTCTTCCGGTATGGGCGCAGTTAGGTCTTGCAGCACCGCGCCGAGCGAGTCGTGCGCTCCTCCACCGGGGAGCTCGTCATGACTGATGACTAGCACCTCGGTGACGGTGCTTCCGTTGCTCTCTGCGTGGGGGAGAGGTTCATCGTAGACCACCACATTGGTGGGGAACGCGTCGAGTGACGCGGTGTCGGAGTCGACTAGCATCGGGTCGGTGGAGCCTATGGACTCCAAGTCTACGGCAGGCTCGCCGGAAACGTGGAGTTGATCGAGGAGGCCCGCGAGGAGGTTCTCGGGGCCGCTCGCGCCTGCGTTGGATGCAGGTTCATCGGAGAGGCGGACCTCGCCGACAAGTTCGGCCAAGGAGCTGATCGCGCAGGCGATCTCGACGCCGCTTAGCGCGTCGGCGCAAACTCCGTCTGGCATGCCTGGCTGGCTGCGCTCGCCAGGGAGGAAAAGGGTTCCCGTCCAGAGAAGATCTCCGAGCGGCGGTGCACCAGGCCCCACGGTGGGCGCCAAACGTAGGGGGTTTGGTGCGACATATGCCAACGGATGGCTTATCATGGTGGGGGCGAGTAGAACGTCGCCGGTGCCTGGAAACGGGATGAGGCGAAGACATGCACGCCGACGAATCTTACCCAGCTTCGGGGATTTCCGGGGAGATAATACCCCTACTGCTGCTCTGCGGGGTCTCCGCATGATCACTATGGCGAAAGTGTTTACACGATTGCTCCTTGAGCTGTTTTCTGGTGGTGGGAGGGGGCAAGGCTAGCTCTCTCCCTTCTATACGGTCTGGTCTAGAGCTAATGGGTTCCAACCCTTTGCATGGGTGCCCTGGGGGGTTTATATAGGCCTACCCCCCAGGGGTACAATGGTAATCCGGCAGGACGCGGGCCCAGCCGTCAGTGCCTCTGGCCTCCATCTTCTCTACCGACCACTGGGGCCCGCCGACTGGCCTGGTACGGAGCCGACAGGCCGCGTCCGCCGCGGGCGGGTCTTGCCGGCTGCTGATTACAGTAGTCGTGCTTCTGATGACGCGGGCTTGATCATGAGGTCGTGGCAACAGCCCCGCCGCCTGGCGGGCGATCACTGTTGCCACTCCCCATCATGTCTTGATTAATGGCGCGTGGGCCCCGGGGGAGGGCTCGGCCGACTCCCCCGGTCCGACTCCCGACGGGTCCGACTGGTGGTTCTCCTACCGTCTCCCGAGGTCTCATTGACTGGTGGGGCCTGCTGCCTCCAGGCCGTACAGACAAGCCGTCGTGGGTGCAGGATTCGGCCCTGCGGTGCTGATGTCAGGGCCAGCATGGCAACAGTGCCACACCGCGCGGAGATCTTCCGGGGTACGGCGTGCTGTGGCCATGCCTGCCCTTGATGAGGGGCGGGGGTGGGCTTCGCTGTAGCCACGCCCCTGCCTTGTCCCCTTTGATGAGGTCATGGGGTTTGTTGGAGTCGCAGGCCGACTCCCCAAAGCCGGCTTCTCTGGAAGTCGTCCCTGGGACTCGCCTGTGAGCGGGCAGTCGGCCACCTTGCCGTCGACTCCTCAGGAGGCGGCTCTTTGTCCTGGGGTCTTGAGGGGCGCAGCCTGCCCCGATGTCTTGAAAGGTTATGGGACTCGGGTTGGCCTACCCGTGGCCCATTACTCCGACAAACTCCGAATTCTTGGAATGCCTTCTAGGTAAAGGTGGATCGTATTTAGTCCCATCATTATTAAGATTCATATTGCAAAACAAAGATTTAATAGGGGACACATCAATAACTTTTAGATCTTCATCTTTATTTTCATAGGAACTAGAAGAACACGCTCTTATAAAGGCATCTTTCTTAGCACGCATCCTAGCGGTTCTTTCTTTGCACTTATCAATGGAAATTCTCATGGCTTTGAGAGACTCATTGATATCACGCTTAGGTGGAATAGATATAAGTTTCAAAGAATCAACATCAAGAAAAATTCTGTCAACGTTCCTAGCCAACTCATCAATCTTAAGCAATTTTTCTTCAATCAAATCATTGAAATTCTTTTGCGAAGTAATAAATTCTTTAATATTAGATTCAAAATCACAGGGCATATTATTATAATTTCCATAAGAATTGTTGTAGGAATTACCATAATTATTAGAGGGATTACTAGGATAAGGCCTAGGATTAAAATTTCCTCCATACGCGTTGTTACCAAAATTGTTCCTACCAACAAAATCCACATCCATAGATTCATTATTATTCTCAATCAAAGTAGACAAGGGCATATGATTTGGATCAGAAGAAACACTTTTACTAGCAAATAATTTCATAAGTTCATCCATCTTTCCACTCAAAACATTAATTTCTTCTATCGCATGCACCTTTTTATTAGTAGATCTTTCAGTATGCCATTGAGAATAATTAACCATAATATTATCTAGGAGTTTAGTAGCTTCTCCTAAAGAGATTTCCATAAAAGTGCCTCCCGCGGCTGAATCTAAAAGATTTCTAGAAGCAAAATTCAATCCAGCATAAAAAAATTGTATAATCATCCACAAATTCAAACCATGAGTAGGGCAATTACGTATCATTAATTTCATCCTCTCCCAAGCTTGTGCAACATGTTCATGATCAAGTTGCTTAAAATTCATAATATCATTTCTAAGGGAGATGATCTTAGCGGGAGGAAAATACTTAGAGATAAAAGCATCTTTGCACTTACTCCATGAATCAATACTATTTTTAGGCAAAGACGAAAACCAAGCTTTAGCACAATCTCTAAGCGAAAAAGGAAATAGCTTCAATTTCACAATATCATTATCCAGATCTTTCTTATTTTGCATATCACACAAATCAACGAAGCTATTTAGGTGGGTAGCGGCATCTTCACTAGGAAGGCCGAAAAACGGATCTTTCATGACAAGATTCAACAAGGCAGCATTAATTTCACAAGATTCAGCATCAGTAAGAGGAGCAATCGGAGTGCTAATAAATCATTGTTGTTGGTATTGGTAAAGTCACACAATTTAGTGTTATCTTGAGCCATCATGACAAGAAAGCAATCCAACACACAAGCAAACAAAAAGCAAGTGGGCAAAAAGGAGGCAAACGGGAAAGAGAGGAAGGATAGAGAGAGAGAGGGCGAATAAAACGGCAAGGGTGAAGTGGGGGAGAGGAAAACAAGAGGCAAATGGCAAATAATGTAATGCATGAGAAAAGGATTGTGATGGGTACTTGGTATATTGACTTTTGCGTAGACTCCCCAGCAACGCCGCCAAAAATCCTTCTTGCTACCTCTTGAGCATTGTGTTGGTTTTTCCCCGAAGAGGAAGGGATGATGCAGCAAATTAGCGTAAGTATTTCCCTTAGTTTTTGAGAACCAAGGTATCAATCCAGTAGGAGGCTACACGTGAGTCCCTCGTACCTGCACAAAACAAATAAATCCTCGCAACCAACGCGATAAGGGGTTGTCAATCCCTACACGGTCACTTACGAGAGTGAGATCTAATAGATATGATAAGATAATATTTTTGTTATTTTTATGATAAAGATGCAGAGTAAAATAAAAGCAAAGTAAAAGGCAAAGGAAATAACTAAGTATTTGAAGATTAATATGATGAAGATAGACCCGGGGGCCATAGGTTTCACTAGTGGCTTCTCTCAAGAGCATAAGTATTTTACGGTGGGTGAACGAATTACAATTGAGCAATTGACAGAATTGAGCATAGTTATGAGAATAACTAAGTATGATCATGTATATAGGCATCACGTCCGAGACAAGTAGACCGACTCATGCCTGCATCTACTACTATTACTCCACTCATCGACCGTTATCCAGCATGCATCTGGAGTATTAGGTTCATGAAAACAGAGTAACGCCTTAAGCAAGATGACATGATGTAGAGGAATAAACTCATGCAATATGATGAAAACCCCATATTGTTATCCTCGATGGCAACAATACAATACATGCCTTGCTGCCCCTACTGTCACTGGGAAAGGACACCGCAAGATTGAACCCAAAGCTAAGCACTTCTCCCATTGCAAGAAAGATCAATCTAGTAGGCCAAACTAAACTGATAATTCGAAGAGACTTGCAAAGATAACCAATCGTACATAAAAGAATTTAGAGAAGATTCAAATATTGTTCATAGATAGACTTGATCATAAACCCACAATTCATCGGTCTCAACAAACACACCGCAAAAATAAGATTACATCGAATAGATCTCCACAAGAGAGGGGGAGAACATTGTATTGAGATCCAAAAAGAGAGAAGAAGCCATCTAGCTAATAACTATGGACCCGTAGGTCTGAGGTGAACTACTCACACTTCATCGGAGGGGCTATGGTGATGATGTAGAAGCCCTCCATGATGGATACCCCCTCTGGCGGAGCTCCGGAATAGGCCCCAAGATGGGATCTCGTGAATACAGAAAGTTGCGGCGGTGGAATTAGGGTTTTGGCTCCGTATCTGATCGTTTGGGGCTATGTAGGTATATATAGTAGGAAGGAGTACGTCGGTGGAGCAACAGGGGGACCGCGAGGGTGGAGGGCGCGCCTGGGGGGGGGGGGGTAGGCGCGCCCCTACCTCGTGGCCTCCTCCTTTTTTCTTGGCGTAGGGTCCAAGTCTCCTGGATCATGTTCGGTGAGAAAATCACGTTCCCGAAGGTCTCATTCTGTTTGGACTCCGTTTGATATTCCTTTTCTTCGAAACCCTAAAATAGGCAAAAAAACAGCAATTCTGGGCTGGGCCTCCGGTTAATAGGTTAGTCCCAAAAATAATATAAAAGTGGATAATAAAGCCCAATAATGTCCAAAACAGTAGATAATATAGCATGGAGCAATCAAAAATTATAGATACGTTGGAGACGTATCAATGGTGTGCCTGCCATCCTACAATATAGGCCGTCCGATTTATATCTGATGGATAGGAAGGAAACTATGGCAATTTTGCAAAAAGATACCCACACCCCTCTCCACATTTGCAAATAAGGCCTTGCCTCGTTCATCCTTATCTCCCACAACATAAACTACTCATACAAATGCATCTTGATTTTCCGTGCAACGCATGGGCATCTTGCTAGTTCTGAATAAATAACACTGTATCAACGAGCCCCGTCAGACACCAAATTTCTTGGCTTTCGTGCTATAGCTAGATCTTCCCCTCATTTTTGTTTTCCAACCTGGCGGCGGGTGGGGTGCAGTTTGCCAATAGTCGGTTTGCTCAATGGCGGTCCCACATGAAAGTGAAAATGCTAGGAAACACGCCTTCCCTAGCTATGTGGCGTGCCAGATGGGCCATGGAGTACTCCCGATTCTCAGGCGTGTGGGGGTGCGACGCGAACGCGGCAGGCCTTTTCCTTTTACTGGCAATGTGCCCGTGCATTACGATGGATCCAAAGTAGTAGAATAGTAGTACTTGTTCACAAACTTGAAAGAAATCACTCTTGTTTTGATATACTCCTAGTATATTACTTTTCACTCAAAATATATTTCTTAGGCTGTTTTTATGAGGTGAGGGAGGTATGTGGTTGCTTTCAAGATAATAAAGGGGTTTTCTGCAAATTGGAGCAGAGAAGTGGGCTATTGTTGCAAAAATGCCCCAACTTACCTCACAGCCATTAGATGCAGATCTAATGGTCAGAAATGATGGATGGCAGACACACCACCATCACCAACTGAGTCTTTTATAGGAGTAGCAGTAGAGAAAAATGTATAAATTGTAACATTTGGTTCTACTCCTTGGCATGATCGATAGATACAAATAACGATTGGAAACGCTAGGGCGGGGCTATTTCCGCCAGATAAGCAGGGTACGTATTAGCTAGCTTGGCGCATCATCGGTTTGGTCACATGCGGTCCGACATGTTCTAGTGTTTCTAGCAACATGCCCGTGCGTTGCACAAAGTTGATGAAAAAGGTAAGCACAACTTATAAATTGACGGATGGAGTACTAGTTACAGTGATGCATAAAATTAAGGAAAGGGATCGCACATGTTGGTATTGACTGGAACGAGAATGCAATAGCTCAATAAGAATTAAGGCCACGATGATGTGATCGTAGTGGTGGTTACATCAGGCAACAATAAAGATGCATCCATCAACGTACAACCTCCTCCTCCTCAACTAGGGCGCCGGGCCACAGACCGACGGCTAAGGAGCGGTTGCTTTTGTGGCAAGGTCAAGGTGCTTCTTAGCAAAGGCATCCAAGGCTTCCAGCCGGTTGAGGAAGGACAATGCCGTAGCATCCTCAATGGCCTTGTAGATACCTATGTACACGATTTGCACATACATGTGGATGTGTAGGTCGAAGAATTCTTGCAGGGCGAGGCACCTCGCGGCGAACGCGACCTGCAGGTGGACATTCCTCGTGGCGTCGGCGGGCAGTCGCAGGGCCATCAGTGCTTGAAAGAGGTTTCGGCCATGGAGGCCAATTAGGGTGGCAGGCGATGAGGAGCCCGGGCGCGCGGGCTGGAGGAATATGGCGATGTCTTCCCCGAGATTCTTGAGGACCATGAACTTGTTGGTGGTGGCAACGATCATGTGGTCCAACTGAGATTCGTAGTTGGCATCGACGGCGGCCATCCACCAGCCGGTCGCGAACACCATCTGGAGACGATCCTCAGCGCCATGCCGCAGGCCGGCGTCGTGGACCATCTGGCATAGCCGCTTGCCGCTCGTGCGCATTGCCGCCATGGGTCTGGAGTGAGCACTTTTGCGCTTAGTGTAGGTGCTTAGGTAAATGCTTAGGTGCGTACGATGTGGTAGGTGCATTGGAATCGAGGGGCGCCTTTATATGAGTGCAAACTGCATTGCATTCACATCATGCAGCCTCTTTTCCTGGTCTTCCTCCCATTACTTCCATCATGCACGCACGATGCTAATTGAAGGAGGATGCATCATTGGCCGTTCAACATTTCGGGAACCGCTACACCTCCCTCGTCTGCATTAAAGCCGTATCAGGAACTGCGTCGCCCGCTGCCAAATCGAATAGTACTGCGCCGCTCTCTGCACGCCCGGCTAAACATGCCTGCTCGCCTCCATCAAACCCCTTCGTTAAACCCACATGCAAACCGAGAAACCTACTCCCGCCACACGTATGTTCATGAGCGGGCCGGAATTAAATGCAACACTGGCCGAGCTCCTCCCGTCCGCCCTTAGTATAAACGAGGCCAGACGCCCGCCAATCTCCTACCTTCCACCCTCTATTTAATTGAGGCCAGACAGACAACGGGCAAGAATCGCACCCCTCCGCCGCTCCCCCATCTCCTCCTTCACCATTTTCTCCACTCTTCCGATGGCTTCCGAGGAGCCGTTCTCCTGCATACTACCCGACTGGGTGGCCCGCCGAGCCCTCCAGATATGGACGAGGCCGCTCTGTGCTTCATCAACCTCGCTTGGCCCGACTGAGCCAGTTGCCGCCCCAATCCAGCGCGTGGTTTAGCAACTCGCTGCTCCAGTTCAGCTCGATGAGGACTAGCAAGTTGCTCCACGCAGGTATAGGCATCGTCGCTGCCGCATCGTATCGCGCCACCAGTGTCTGCGATGGCCACGCCTCCTGTGTCTGTGGGCATGCACCTCCCGTGCCTGCGGCCGCGCCTCCCGTGCGTGCGGCAACGCCATGCAGGCAGAGACAGATTCCGGGTGCGTGGACAGCGATGAGTCGGTGGCCAGCTTCTCCGTGTCTGCCGCCATCATCGAGGAGAAGTAGAATATGGGAGGACGCCGCCACTTGGGTCCCATGAAGGCCACCGCCGAGGCGACGACTGCGCATTCAGGTGGTTTCTTTGCTGCTTCGTCTCTTCCGAGGACCTTCGTCGACCCCTCAAGTGTCTGCCGGACATGAGGAAGAAAAGGGATCCACGGGCGGCCATTTAGATTAGGTACTCCCTCTCCGGCTGGCAGGAAATATTTGTTCTAATAATGGATAAATTGGATGTATCTATAACTAAAATAAGTATAGATGCATCCATTTCAAGGACAAGTATTTCCGGACGAAGGGAGTATTAATTATACCAAGAGAGCCGGATTAGCACCGCTTAGTTCATGTAAATGTAATGAAATCCATCATGCTTATATGAAAACAATCCATGTTTGCACGAATTTCATCTGGTTGGTTAGAGTTGTGAAAATGTATGCCGCTGGCGTTTGATGTCGTCCTCCGCGGAAGGAAGCGGGAGGAAATTTGTTGGCTGCCATTGGAGATGCTCTTATGCTGGAAATAATAGAGTCACATCCAATCCATTTGAGTTAATTGCGTGTATGATTCTCCCTCTATAAAAAGTTAATTGCATGTGCAGTGTACACATGAGTTGCAGGGTGGCTAGAACTTCGTACAGAAAGTTAAAAAGAAACAAGTCCATCCTTAATATTGTAATCTAAGTACTCTATGGGTTCCACTGTCAGTACAGTAGCGAAAGAAGCATATATTAAATAAGTAATATATAATATAAAAATCTAAAGTTAAAGATAGAATTCGAACTCAGGTCATCGCGTTGCGAGCATCCGGCGCTAACCAGTCCAGCACATTTTTGTTTTAGACCATGCTGGAGATATATCTCCATGTCTACTCTTATACTACATCCGTTCCTAAATATTTGTCTTTTCAGATTTCAAATGGACTACCACATACTATGTGTGTAGACATATTTTAGAATGTAGATTCACTCATTTTGCTCTGTATGTAGTCACTTGTTGAAATCTCTAAAAAGATAAATATTTAGGAACGAAGGGAGTAGAAAACAGAGTTGGTGATGATGGTGTGCGTGCCATCCTGCAATATAGGCCGTCGGATTTATATCTAACGGATAGGAAGGAAACTATGGCAATTTTGCAAAAAGATACCCACACCCCTCTCCACGTTTGCAAATAAGGCCTTCCCTCGTACATCCTTTTCTCTACTCTTACTAGCAATGTGCCCGTGCGTTGCAACAGATCCAAAATATAATAATACATGTTCACAAACTTGAAAGAAAAACACTCTAGTTTGGTGTATATATCACTAAAAATATACTCGTATTAAGTTTCACTCAATATATTCCTTGTGGCTGTTTTGATGAGGTGGGGGAGGGATGTTGTTGGTTTCAATATACTAAGGGTTTTTTGCAAATTGGAGCGGAGAAGTGGGGTCTTGTTGCAAAAAGCCACGACTTACATCATAGTCGTTAGATGCAGATCTGATGGTCAGAAATGACGAATGGCAGACACACCGTCATCACCAACTAAGTATTTTATAGGAGTAGAGATAAAAAACAAAGTTGGTGATGATGGTGTGCCTTCCATCCTGCAATATAGGCTGTCCGATTTATATCTGACGAATAGGAAGGAAACTATGGCAATTATGCAAAAAAGATACCCACACCCCTCTCCACATTTGCAAATAAGGCCTTCCCTCGTTCATCCTTTTTGCTCACAAGATAAACTACTCATATAAATGCATCTTGATGTTCTGTGCAACGCATGGGCATCTTGATAGTCCCTCACAAGATAAACTACTCACACAAATGCAGCTTGATATTCCGTGCAACGCATGGGCATCTAGCTAGTTTCTTTTAAAATAGTTACTGCGATAATTGGGTTGAAGTGATATATTTTATGTCTGCCCTGAATGATTTCAGATTCACTAGTAGTAACAATGAAAAGGTTGTCTTATTAATTAACAGAAAACAGGGTGAAAACTATCACATGAGGCCGGTAAAAACAAAGCACATTGGGTTCAGCGTCATCGTCACTACAGCTGTGAGCGTGCGAGAAGTCTACATATCGAGGGGGATATGGAGAAAAAGACGTATCAAGTGTGTCTGAGCGAGGCACAGAGACACAATGTTTGAGAGAGAAATCAATTGACAGATTAAGATCAGATTGAGTTGTCACCTTTCTGCTGTCATTGTTGGGGTTGGGGTGGGGGTAGGGAGGGGGAGGGAGAGAAAGACGTATCGAGAGTGTGCGTGAGATGCATAGAGCCACAACTAGTGAGCGTGTGTGTTTGAAAGAGTAGACAGATTACTATCAAGATCGAGGTGCCACCCTACTCCTTCGGTGTCGGGTAGTGTGTGTGTGTTTGAGAGAGAAGCCAGTCGATAGATTAGTATCAAGATTGAGGTGTCACCCTACTCCTTCGGTGTCGGGAAGTGTGTGTGTGTGGGTGGGTGGGGGGCAGTTGTGACACTTACATATCTCTACTCTTATAAAAAACAGAGTTGGTGATGATGGTGTTCCTGCCATCCTGCGATACAGGCCATCCGATTTATATCTGACGGATAGGAAGGAAACTATGGCAATTTCACAAAAATATAGCCACACCCCTCTCCACATTTGCAAATAAGGCATTCCCTCGTTCATCCTTTTCTCCCACAAGATAAACTACTCATACAAATGCATCTTGATGTTCCGTGCAACGCATGCGCATCTTGCTAGTAGGGAGAAGGAGTTTGTGTGACACATATCTATATTAAGGGATAGGTAGATAGGATGTGTGCGAGGCATACTTAAAGCATCACGAAGAAAAACAAACGATGTGCATGCAAGCACTACACCACAGCACCACATCCGTAACAAACAAGTTGGTTGGGAAACAAGGTCTGACGACATACACTCGGTCGGGAAAGAGTATTGCCGACCGACAACGTTTGTTGGGGAAAATCCAGACAGGAAAGCATTTTCCTGACCGACATATCTTTCCCAACCGACAGTTGGACGCCTATAAAGAGAATTGCCGACCGGCTTTCTGATGGCCCTACTCGGAATCTTTCCCGACCGACTACCCGATGGTAACATGTTTGCCAACCGATTTTCAGTTGGCGCTGTTGTTTAAGTTTTCCCGACCGACTATTTGATAGTATAATATTTGCCGACCGACTTTTTGTTGTCCTTGTCCTGAAACTTTCCCGACCAACTGTGCGATGCTATCCTTTTTGCCGACCAACTTTCCATTGGTACTAGCATGACCCTTTGCCGACCAATAATGAGACGATGTTCTGTTTTGCCAACCAACAATTTGTCAACATTTTGTTTAGCTGAGCAATATTTAAACCCTTGATTTCCCATCTGTCTTACACAATAAAATGTCAATCAAGTCGCATATCTCAGTACAACATGATATCAGTCAAATTGCAGTAACTTGCATGTGCTTTGAAAATAGTAAATCATGACCAAAGAAGAATAACATAATAATTACTTCTCAAGAGTGAAGGAAACATTTATGGTTTTGTGACCGAATCACCCGATAGGTTTACAAAATGATAGATGCATGTCCGAGATTCATTGTTTTCTCCATTACACAAAATACCCAGATGACAAGATAAATACCCAGATGACAAGATGCCATATAGGTTTACATAATGAGACCTAAAAGACACATTGTTTTTGCTCCATTACAGAAAATCTGTAGCTGATGCAAACTGGCATCTTCCTGGTTACTTCCTGGCCCTTTTGTATGTCTTTCCTACAAAGAATAAAAATTTCCCCGGTGAGCATGCATTCAGAGACAATGGCAATAATGATAATTTTATAAAGCACTATGGCAATTGGCAATAAAAAAACTGGGGGATTTTAGTGTTACAAAAAATAGGGCAAGTTAAGAATAATGCCACAACATGTGCTAATTAGATCTCTGTTGCATTTGACATAATAAAGCATTGATGCAACGTGACCATGTAGTATGTTTCAGGAAATAGGAGCAATACAGAGGTGTACTGGGAGAAACACAAGGCAACAGAGTTAAGTTAAATTTCCATTATCTAGACATAAGGCAACAGTTTAGCAGTACATGGGTACATAACTGAAAATACAAAACATTAGAGGATCATACACAACACTTACTTTTTTTCAATATCACTTGCTTTAAGAACTAGTCCATCTATATCTGTCCTGGCAGAACCAATGCATCCATCCGCAACACTCACACGTATAGCAGTACATGGGTCAAGCAACGTCACACGTAAAACATTACCATTGTCATCTTTAGATTCTTCTATGTCATATAATGATGGAACAACAGTAGACCACGCAGCATCAATGGGATCTTCAACATAGTAAACTTGAGTTGCTTTTGTGGCTAATATGAAGGGCTCGTCTAATATTTTCTCACCGGTATTGAACAAATGCTTGAAATTCACAGAAGTGATTCCAAACTGATCAGTTTGCACCCATTCATCTTCTACACGATTATCAACCCAGTCACATTTGAACAACACTACTTTCCCTTCATGTTGATAATTCAACTCAAGAATTTCCTTTATAATGCCATAATAGGTCTTGTTTCTTACATTAATATTGTCACCTTTTCCTTTTGCAAAGGATGCGGTTTGTGCAACAAGAGCTACTCCACTACTCTGAAATGAGCAGCCCTCATCATATGATTGTGTATGAAAGTCTATCCCATTTATAGTGTAGCTACTATACTTCATAGCAACCAAGTTTGGCTCTTTAGCTAATATTTTTATCTCATGAGGTGCTTCATCTCCCATTTCTGCCACCTGTGATTATGAAATGCTATTGTTACTCTACAATGGGATGGAATTATATGTCTTATAGGTTGACAGTCACATGCCCACTTACGTGCAATTTAAACCACTCATGAAATGTCTCGTAATGCACGCGCTTGACTTCTCGATGACTTCGAACACCAATAGAAGAAAGGTAATCCACTGGACTTGCTCCATCATGAGGTGGCGTTCTTCGCCCTCGAAATTGTCCAACTCATCCGCCGCTGCCTGGGCGGCTCGGATGTTCTCCGCTGGTGTAGCGTACACAGGGCGGCTTGCCCCAAACAGGTTGGCGATGGCTACGCCGCGCTGCCGGACCGCGCCAAGGCGGCTGGGCCCCGCCGGGGCCGGCGAGCCGCCGACGGCGCGATCCATCTCCCGCTGGTAGGCTTCTGACAAGCGCCTCATGCTGGCCAGCTTCTTCACGCCTTCAATGAGCTGAAGGCGGCGCGCCTCCAACGTCTCTGCGTCAGCGTCTTCCGGTATGGGCGCAGTTAGGTCTTGCAGCACCGCGCCGAGCGAGTCGTGCGCTCCTCCACCGGGGAGCTCGTCATGACTGATGACTAGCACCTCGGTGACGGTGCTTCCGTTGCTCTCTACGTGGGGGAGAGGTTCATCGTAGACCACCACATTGGTGGGGAACGCGTCGAGTGACGCGGTGTCGGAGTCGACTAGCATCGGGTCGGTGGAGCCTATGGACTCCAAGTCTACGGCAGGCTCGCCGGAAACGTGGAGTTGATCGAGGAGGCCCGCGAGGAGGTTCTCGGGGCCGCTCGCGCCTGCGTTGGATGCAGGTTCATCGGAGAGGCGGACCTCGCCGACAAGTTCGGCCAAGGAGCTGATCGCGCAGGCGATCTCGACGCCGCTTAGCGCGTCGGCGCAAACTCCGTCTGGCATGCCTGGCTGGCTGCGCTCGCCAGGGAGGAAAAGGGTTCCCGTCCAGAGAAGATCTCCGGGCGGCGGTGCACCAGGCCCCACGGTGGGCGCCAAACGTCGGGGGTTTCGTGCGACATATGCCAACGGATGGCTTATCATGGTGGGGGCGAGTAGAACGTCGCCGGTGCCTGGAAACGGGATGAGGCGAAGACATGCACGCCGGCGAATCTTACCCAGCTTCGGGGATTTCCGGGGAGATAATACCCCTACTGCTGCTCTGCGGGGTCTCCGCATGATCACTATGGCGAAAGTGTTTACACGATTGCTCCTTGAGCTGTTTTCTGGTGGTGGGAGAGGGCAAGGCTAGCTCTCTCCCTTCTATACGGTCTGGTCTAGAGCTAATGGGTTCCAACCCTTTGCATGGGTGCCCTGGGGGGTTTATATAGGCCTACCCCCCAGGGGTACAATGGTAATCCGGCAGGACGCGGGCCCAGCCGTCAGTGCCTCTGGCCTCCATCTTCTCTACCGACCGCTGGGGCCCGCCGACTGGCCTGGTACGGAGCCGACAGGCCGCGTCCGCCGCGGGCGGGTCTTGCCGGCTGCTGATTACAGTAGTCGTGCTTCTGATGACGCGGGCTTGATCATGAGGTCGTGGCAACAGCCCCGCCGCCTGGCGGGCGATCACTGTTGCCACTCCCCATCATGTCTTGATTAATGGCGCGTGGGCCCTGGGGGAGGGCTCGGCCGACTCCCCCGGTCCGACTCCCGACGGGTCCGACTGGTGGTTCTCCTACCGTCTCCCGAGGTCTCATTGACTGGTGGGGCCTGCTGCCTCCAGGCCGTACAGACAAGCCGTCGTGGGTGCAGGATTCGGCCCTGCGGTGCTGATGTCAGGGCCAGCATGGCAACAGTGCCACACCGCGCGGAGATCTTCCGGGGTACGGCGTGTTGTGGCCATGCCTGCCCTTGATGAGGGGCGGGGGTGGGCTTCGCTGTAGCCACGCCCCTGCCTTGTCCCCTTTGATGAGGTCATGGGGTTTGTTGGAGTCGCAGGCCGACTCCCCAAAGCCGGCTTCTCTGGAAGTCGTCCCTGGGACTCGCCTGTGAGCGGGCAGTCGGCCGCCTTGCCGTCGACTCCTCAGGAGGCGGCTCTTTGTCCTGGGGTCTTGAGGGGCGCAGCCTGCCCCGATGTCTTGAAAGGTTATGGGACTCGGGTTGGCCTACCCGTGGCCCATTACTCCGACAAACTCCGAATTCTTGGAATGCCTTCTAGGTAAAGGTGGATCATATTTAGTCCCATCATTATTAAGATTCATATTGCAAAACAAAGATTTAATAGGGGACACATCAATAACTTTTAGATCTTCATCTTTATTTTCATAGGAACTAGAAGAACACGCTCTTATAAAGGCATCTTTCTTAGCACGCATCCTAGCGGTTCTTTCTTTGCACTTATCAATGGAAATTCTCATGGCTTTGAGAGACTCATTGATATCACGCTTAGGTGGAATAGATATAAGTTTCAAAGAATCAACATCAAGAAAAATTCTATCAACGTTCCTAGCCAACTCATCAATCTTAAGCATTTTTTCTTCAATCAAATCATTGAAATTCTTTTGCGAAGTAATAAATTCTTTAATATTAGATTCAAAATCACAGGGCATATTATTATAATTTCCATAAGAATTGTTGTAGGAATTACCATAATTATTAGAGGGATTACTAGGATAAGGCCTAGGATTAAAATTTCCTCCATACGCGTTGTTACCAAAATTGTTCCTACCAACAAAATCCACATCCATAGATTCATTATTATTCTCAATCAAAGTAGACAAGGGCATATGATTTGGATCAGAAGAAACACTTTTACTAGCAAATAATTTCATAAGTTCATCCATCTTTCCACTCAAAACATTAATTTCTTCTATCGCATGCACCTTTTTATTAGTAGATCTTTCAGTATGCCATTGAGAATAATTAACCATAATATTATCTAGGAGTTTAGTAGCTTCTCCTAAAGAGATTTCCATAAAAGTGCCTCCCGCGGCTGAATCTAAAAGATTTCTAGAAGCAAAATTCAATCCAGCATAAAAAATTGTATAATCATCCACAAATTCAAACCATGAGTAGGGCAATTACGTATCATTAATTTCATCCTCTCCCAAGCTTGTGCAACATGTTCATGATCAAGTTGCTTAAAATTCATAATATCATTTCTAAGGGAGATGATCTTAGCGGGAGGAAAATACTTAGAGATAAAAGCATCTTTGCACTTACTCCATGAATCAATACTATTTTTAGGCAAAGACGAAAACCAAGCTTTAGCACAATCTCTAAGCGAAAAAGGAAATAGCTTCAATTTCACAATATCATTATCCAGATCTTTCTTATTTTGCATATCACACAAATCAACGAAGCTATTTAGGTGGGTAGCGGCATCTTCACTAGGAAGGCCGAAAAACGGATCTTTCATGACAAGATTCAGCAAGGCAGCATTAATTTCACAAGATTCAGCATCAGTAAGAGGAGCAATCGGAGTGCTAATAAATCATTGTTGTTGGTATTGGTAAAGTCACACAATTTAGTGTTATCTTGAGACATCATGACAAGAAAGCAATCCAACACACAAGCAAACAAAAAGCAAGTGGGCAAAAAGGAGGCAAACGGGAAAGAGAGGAAGGATAGAGAGAGAGAGGGCGAATAAAACGGCAAGGGTGAAGTGGGGGAGAGGAAAACGAGAGGCAAATGGCAAATAATGTAATGCATGAGAAAAGGATTGTGATGGGTACTTGGTATATTGACTTTTGCGTAGACTCCCCAGCAACGCCGCCAGAAATCCTTCTTGCTACCTCTTGAGCATTGTGTTGGTTTTTCCCCGAAGAGGAAGGGATGATGCAGCAAATTAGCGTAAGTATTTCCCTTAGTTTTTGAGAACCAAGGTATCAATCCAGTAGGAGGCTACGCGTGAGTCCCTCGTACCTGCACAAAACAAATAAATCCTCGCAACCAACGCGATAAGGGGTTGTCAATCCCTACACGGTCACTTACGAGAGTGAGATCTAATAGATATGATAAGATAATATTTTTGTTATTTTTATGATAAAGATGCAGAGTAAAATAAAAGCAAAGTAAAAGGCAAAGGAAATAACTAAGTATTTGAAGATTAATATGATGAAGATAGACCCGGGGGCCATAGGTTTCACTAGTGGCTTCTCTCAAGAGCATAAGTATTTTACGGTGGGTGAACGAATTACAATTGAGCAATTGACAGAATTGAGCATAGTTATGAGAATAACTAAGTATGATCATGTATATAGGCATCACGTCCGAGACAAGTAGACCGACTCATGCCTGCATCTACTACTATTACTCCACTCATCGACCGTTATCCAGCATGCATCTGGAGTATTAGGTTCATGAAAACAGAGTAACGCCTTAAGCAAGATGACATGATGTAGAGGAATAAACTCATGCAATATGATGAAAACCCCATATTGTTATCCTCGATGGCAACAATACAATACATGCCTTGCTGCCCCTACTGTCACTGGGAAAGGACACCGCAAGATTGAACCCAAAGCTAAGCACTTCTCCCATTGCAAGAAAGATCAATCTAGTAGGCCAAACTAAACTGATAATTCGAAGAGACTTGCAAAGATAACCAATCGTACATAAAAGAATTTAGAGAAGATTCAAATATTGTTCATAGATAGACTTGATCATAAACCCACAATTCATCGGTCTCAACAAACACACCGCAAAAATAAGATTACATCGAATAGATCTCCACTTGAGAGGGGGAGAACATTGTATTGAGATCCAAAAAGAGAGAAGAAGCCATCTAGCTAATAACTATGGACCCGTAGGTCTGAGGTGAACTACTCACACTTCATCGGAGGGGCTATGGTGATGATGTAGAAGCCCTCCATGATGGATACCCCCTCTGGCGGAGCTCCGGAATAGGCCCCAAGATGGGATCTCGTGAATACAGAAAGTTGCGGCGGTGGAATTAGGGTTTTGGCTCCGTATCTGATCGTTTGGGGCTATGTAGGTATATATAGTAGGAAGGAGTACGTCGGTGGAGCAACAGGGGGACCGCGAGGGTGGAGGGCGCGCCTGGGGGGGGGGGTAGGCGCGCCCCTACCTCGTGGCCTCCTCCTTTTTTCTTGGCGTAGGGTCCAAGTCTCCTGGATCATGTTCGGTGAGAAAATCACGTTCCCGAAGGTCTCATTCTGTTTGGACTCCGTTTGATATTCCTTTTCTTCGAAACCCTAAAATAGGCAAAAAAAACAGCAATTCTGGGTTGGGCCTCCGGTTAATAGGTTAGTCCCAAAAATAATATAAAAGTGGATAATAAAGCCCAATAATGTCCAAAACAGTAGATAATATAGCATGGAGCAATCAAAAATTATAGATACGTTGGAGACGTATCAATGGTGTGCCTGCCATCCTACAATATAGGCCGTCCGATTTATATCTGATGGATAGGAAGGAAACTATGGCAATTTTGCAAAAAGATACCCACACCCCTCTCCACATTTGCAAATAAGGCCTTGCCTCGTTCATCCTTATCTCCCACAACATAAACTACTCATACAAATGCATCTTGATTTTCCGTGCAACGCATGGGCATCTTGCTAGTTCTGAATAAATAACACTGTATCAACGAGCCCCGTCAGACACCAAATTTCTTGGCTTTCGTGCTATAGCTAGATCTTCCCCTCATTTTTGTTTTCCAACCTGGCGGCGGGTGGGGTGCAGTTTGCCAATAGTCGGTTTGCTCAATGGCGGTCCCACATGAAAGTGAAAATGCTAGGAAACATGCCTTCCCTAGCTATGTGGCGTGCCAGATGGGCCATGGAGTACTCCCGATTCTCAGGCGTGTGGGGGTGCGACGCGAACGCGGCAGGCCTTTTCCTTTTACTGGCAATGTGCCCGTGCATTACGATGGATCCAAAGTAGTAGAATAGTAGTACTTGTTCACAAACTTGAAAGAAATCACTCTTGTTTTGATATACTCCTAGTATATTACTTTTCACTCAAAATATATTTCTTAGGCTGTTTTTATGAGGTGAGGGAGGTATGTGGTTGCTTTCAAGATAATAAAGGGGTTTTCTGCAAATTGGAGCAGAGAAGTGGGCTATTGTTGCAAAAATGCCCCAACTTACCTCACAGCCATTAGATGCAGATCTAATGGTCAGAAATGATGGATGGCAGACACACCACCATCACCAACTGAGTCTTTTATAGGAGTAGCAGTAGAGAAAAATGTATAAATTGTAACATTTGGTTCTACTCCTTGGCATGATCGATAGATACAAATAACGATTGGAAACGCTAGGGCGGGGCTATTTCCGCCAGATAAGCAGGGTACGTATTAGCTAGCTTGGCGCATCATCGGTTTGGTCACATGCGGTCCGACATGTTCTAGTGTTTCTAGCAACATGCCCGTGCGTTGCACAAAGTTGATGGAAAAGGTAAGCACAACTTATAAATTGACGGATGGAGTACTAGTTACAGTGATGCATAAAATTAAGGAAAGGGATCGCACATGTTGGTATTGACTGGAACGAGAATGCAATAGCTCAATAAGAATTAAGGCCACGATGATGCGATCGTAGTGGTGGTTACATCAGGCAACAATAAAGATGCATCCATCAACGTACAACCTCCTCCTCCTCAACTAGGGCGCCGGGCCACAGACCGACGGCTAAGGAGCGGTTGCTTTTGTGGCAAGGTCGAGGTGCTTCTTAGCAAAGGCATCCAAGGCTTCCAGCCGGTTGAGGAAGGACAATGCCGTAGCATCCTCAATGGCCTTGTAGATACCTATGTACACGATTTGCACATACATGTGGATGTGTAGGTCGAAGAATTCTTGCAGGGCGAGGCACCTCGCGGCGAACGCGACCTGCAGGTGGACATTCCTCGTGGCGTCGGCGGGCAGTCGCAGGGCCATCAGTGCTTGAAAGAGGTTTCGGCCATGGAGGCCAATTAGGGTGGCAGGCGATGAGGAGCCCGGGCGCGCGGGCTGGAGGAATACGGCGATGTCTTCCCCGAGATTCTTGAGGACCATGAACTTGTTGGTGGTGGCAACGATCATGTGGTCCAACTGAGATTCGTAGTTGGCATCGACGGCGGCCATCCACCAGCCGGTCGCGAACACCATCTGGAGACGATCCTCAGCGCCATGCCGCAGGCCGGCGTCGTGGACCATCTGGCATAGCCGCTTGCCGCTCGTGCGCATCGCCGCCATGGGTCTGGAGTGAGCACTTTTGCGCTTAGTGTAGGTGCTTAGGTAAATGCTTAGGTGCGTACGATGTGGTAGGTGCATTGGAATCGAGGGGCGCCTTTATATGAGTGCAAACTGCATTGCATTCACATCATGCAGCCTCTTTTCCTGGTATTCCTCCCATTACTTCCATCATGCACGCACGATGCTAATTGAAGGAGGATGCATCATTGGCCGTTCAACATTTCGGGAACCGCTACACCTCCCTCGTCTGCATTAAAGCCGTATCAGGAACTGCGTCGCCCGCTGCCAAATCGAATAGTACTGCGCCGCTCTCTGCACGCCCGGCTAAACATGCCTGCTCGCCTCCATCAAACCCCTTCGTTAAACCCACATGCAAACCGAGAAACCTACTCCCGCCACACGTATGTTCATGAGCGGGCCGGAATTAAATGCAACACTGGCCGAGCTCCTCCCGTCCGCCCTTAGTATAAACGAGGCCAGACGCCCGCCAATCTCCTACCTTCCACCCTCTATTTAATTGAGGCCAGACAGACAACGGGCAAGAATCGCACCCCTCCGCCGCTCCCCCATCTCCTCCTTCACCATTTTCTCCACTCTTCCGATGGCTTCCGAGGAGCCGTTCTCCTGCATACTACCCGACTGGGTGGCCCGCCGAGCCCTCCAGATATGGACGAGGCCGCTCTGTGCTTCATCAACCTCGCTTGGCCCGACTGAGCCAGTTGCCGCCCCAATCCAGCGCGTGGTTTAGCAACTCGCTGCTCCAGTTCAGCTCGATGAGGACTAGCAAGTTGCTCCACGCAGGTATAGGCATCGTCGCTGCCGCATCGTATCGCGCCACCAGTGTCTGCGATGGCCACGCCTCCTGTGTCTGTGGGCATGCACCTCCCGTGCCTGCGGCCGCGCCTCCCGTGCGTGCGGCAACGCCATGCAGGCAGAGACAGATTCCGGGTGCGTGGACAGCGATGAGTCGGTGGCCAGCTTCTCCGTGTCTGCCGCCATCATCGAGGAGAAGTAGAATATGGGAGGACGCCGCCACTTGGGTCCCATGAAGGCCACCGCCGAGGCGACGACTGCGCATTCAGGTGGTTTCTTTGCTGCTTCGTCTCTTCCGAGGACCTTCGTCGACCCCTCAAGTGTCTGCCGGACATGAGGAAGAAAAGGGATCCACGGGCGGCCATTTAGATTAGGTACTCCCTCTCCGGCTGGCAGGAAATATTTGTTCTAATAATGGATAAATTGGATGTATCTATAACTAAAATAAGTATAGATGCATCCATTTCAAGGACAAGTATTTCCGGACGAAGGGAGTATTAATTATACCAAGAGAGCCGGATTAGCACCGCTTAGTTCATGTAAATGTAATGAAATCCATCATGCTTATATGAAAACAATCCATGTTTGCACGAATTTCATCTGGTTGGTTAGAGTTGTGAAAATGTATGCCGCTGGCGTTTGATGTCGTCCTCCGCGGAAGGAAGCGGGAGGAAATTTGTTGGCTGCCATTGGAGATGCTCTTATGCTGGAAATAATAGAGTCACATCCAATCCATTTGAGTTAATTGCGTGTATGATTCTCCCTCTATAAAAAGTTAATTGCATGTGCAGTGTACACATGAGTTGCAGGGTGGCTAGAACTTCGTACAGAAAGTTAAAAAGAAACAAGTCCATCCTTAATATTGTAATCTAAGTACTCTATGGGTTCCACTGTCAGTACAGTAGCGAAAGAAGCATATATTAAATAAGTAATATATAATATAAAAATCTAAAGTTAAAGATAGAATTCGAACTCAGGTCATCGCGTTGCGAGCATCCGGCGCTAACCAGTCCAGCACATTTTTGTTTTAGACCATGCTGGAGATATATCTCCATGTCTACTCTTATACTACATCCGTTCCTAAATATTTGTCTTTTCAGATTTCAAATGGACTACCACATACTATGTGTGTAGACATATTTTAGAATGTAGATTCACTCATTTTGCTCTGTATGTAGTCACTTGTTGAAATCTCTAAAAAGATAAATATTTAGGAACGAAGGGAGTAGAAAACAGAGTTGGTGATGATGGTGTGCGTGCCATCCTGCAATATAGGCCGTCGGATTTATATCTAACGGATAGGAAGGAAACTATGGCAATTTTGCAAAAAGATACCCACACCCCTCTCCACGTTTGCAAATAAGGCCTTCCCTCGTACATCCTTTTCTCTACTCTTACTAGCAATGTGCCCGTGCGTTGCAACAGATCCAAAATATAATAATACATGTTCACAAACTTGAAAGAAAAACACTCTAGTTTGGTGTATATATCACTAAAAATATACTCGTATTAAGTTTCACTCAATATATTCCTTGTGGCTGTTTTGATGAGGTGGGGGAGGGATGTTGTTGGTTTCAATATACTAAGGGTTTTTTGCAAATTGGAGCGGAGAAGTGGGGTCTTGTTGCAAAAAGCCACGACTTACATCATAGTCGTTAGATGCAGATCTGATGGTCAGAAATGACGAATGGCAGACACACCGTCATCACCAACTAAGTATTTTATAGGAGTAGAGATAAAAAACAAAGTTGGTGATGATGGTGTGCCTTCCATCCTGCAATATAGGCTGTCCGATTTATATCTGACGAATAGGAAGGAAACTATGGCAATTATGCAAAAAAGATACCCACACCCCTCTCCACATTTGCAAATAAGGCCTTCCCTCGTTCATCCTTTTTGCTCACAAGATAAACTACTCATATAAATGCATCTTGATGTTCTGTGCAACGCATGGGCATCTTGATAGTCCCTCACAAGATAAACTACTCACACAAATGCAGCTTGATATTCCGTGCAACGCATGGGCATCTAGCTAGTTTCTTTTAAAATAGTTACTGCGATAATTGGGTTGAAGTGATATATTTTATGTCTGCCCTGAATGATTTCAGATTCACTAGTAGTAACAATGAAAAGGTTGTCTTATTAATTAACAGAAAACAGGGTGAAAACTATCACATGAGGCCGGTAAAAACAAAGCACATTGGGTTCAGCGTCATCGTCACTACAGCTGTGAGCGTGCGAGAAGTCTACATATCGAGGGGGATATGGAGAAAAAGACGTATCAAGTGTGTCTGAGCGAGGCACAGAGACACAATGTTTGAGAGAGAAATCAATTGACAGATTAAGATCAGATTGAGTTGTCACCTTTCTGCTGTCATTGTTGGGGTTGGGGTGGGGGTAGGGAGGGGGAGGGAGAGAAAGACGTATCGAGAGTGTGCGTGAGATGCATAGAGCCACAACTAGTGAGCGTGTGTGTTTGAAAGAGTAGACAGATTACTATCAAGATCGAGGTGCCACCCTACTCCTTCGGTGTCGGGTAGTGTGTGTGTGTTTGAGAGAGAAGCCAGTCGATAGATTAGTATCAAGATTGAGGTGTCACCCTACTCCTTCGGTGTCGGGAAGTGTGTGTGTGTGGGTGGGTGGGGGGCAGTTGTGACACTTACATATCTCTACTCTTATAAAAAACAGAGTTGGTGATGATGGTGTTCCTGCCATCCTGCGATACAGGCCATCCGATTTATATCTGACGGATAGGAAGGAAACTATGGCAATTTCACAAAAATATAGCCACACCCCTCTCCACATTTGCAAATAAGGCATTCCCTCGTTCATCCTTTTCTCCCACAAGATAAACTACTCATACAAATGCATCTTGATGTTCCGTGCAACGCATGCGCATCTTGCTAGTAGGGAGAAGGAGTTTGTGTGACACATATCTATATTAAGGGATAGGTAGATAGGATGTGTGCGAGGCATACTTAAAGCATCACGAAGAAAAACAAACGATGTGCATGCAAGCACTACACCACAGCACCACATCCGTAACAAACAAGTTGGTTGGGAAACAAGGTCTGACGACATACACTCGGTCGGGAAAGAGTATTGCCGACCGACAACGTTTGTTGGGGAAAATCCAGACAGGAAAGCATTTTCCTGACCGACATATCTTTCCCAACCGACAGTTGGACGCCTATAAAGAGAATTGCCGACCGGCTTTCTGATGGCCCTACTCGGAATCTTTCCCGACCGACTACCCGATGGTAACATGTTTGCCAACCGATTTTCAGTTGGCGCTGTTGTTTAAGTTTTCCCGACCGACTATTTGATAGTATAATATTTGCCGACCGACTTTTTGTTGTCCTTGTCCTGAAACTTTCCCGACCAACTGTGCGATGCTATCCTTTTTGCCGACCAACTTTCCATTGGTACTAGCATGACCCTTTGCCGACCAATAATGAGACGATGTTCTGTTTTGCCAACCAACAATTTGTCAACATTTTGTTTAGCTGAGCAATATTTAAACCCTTGATTTCCCATCTGTCTTACACAATAAAATGTCAATCAAGTCGCATATCTCAGTACAACATGATATCAGTCAAATTACAGTAACTTGCATGTGCTTTGAAAATAGTAAATCATGACCAAAGAAGAATAACATAATAATTACTTCTCAAGAGTGAAGGAAACATTTATGGTTTTGTGACCGAATCGCCCGATAGGTTTACAAAATGATAGATGCATGTCCGAGATTCATTGTTTTCTCCATTACACAAAATACCCAGATGACAAGATAAATACCCAGATGACAAGATGCCATATAGGTTTACATAATGAGACCTAAAAGACACATTGTTTTTGCTCCATTACAGAAAATCTGTAGCTGATGCAAACTGGCATCTTCCTGGTTACTTCCTGGCCCTTTTGTATGTCTTTCCTACAAAGAATAAAAATTTCCCCGGTGAGCATGCATTCAGAGACAATGGCAATAATGATAATTTTATAAAGCACTATGGCAATTGGCAATAAAAAAACTGGGGGATTTTAGTGTTACAAAAAATAGGGCAAGTTAAGAATAATGCCACAACATGTGCTAATTAGATCTCTGTTGCATTTGACATAATAAAGCATTGATGCAACGTGACCATGTAGTATGTTTCAGGAAATAGGAGCAATACAGAGGTGTACTGGGAGAAACACAAGGCAACAGAGTTAAGTTAAATTTCCATTATCTAGACATAAGGCAACAGTTTAGCATGTCCAGACTCCCAGTTTTAGTTCAAAAGACATGCTTTACCGTGCAGAGCACTACAGGCTAGTTTGGTTGGTGCTGGAGAGCAACTAGAAATTTGTGCCAGCCAGCTCCTCTAGGCATGTGGCAAGTAGAACTGTACCAAAGCCAACTTTTGCATAACATTATTATTTCCTTCTAATTCTGCTAAACCATGTAAGCTAGGAACTATACATTAACTTAGCCAAACTTTAGATGAAGAGAATAACCAAAACAATTATAGACCATCACCATGTAAGAAGAAGAAGATACAAGGTTCTGGTTAAGTTCATTTCGTCCCTGGTTTTGTAGCTCAAAAATAAATACTAGCTCGGGATTCAAAAATACCTTAGCGGCGGGATGAGGAAGATGCCCCTGGTTTATAGGGTTTCATCTAGCAAAGTGATCATGAGTCAGTATCACATATCAAAAAATTTGAGATAAGTGGACAAAAGACATATTGTTGGTGATTACCTTGCTAGATGGCCATGCAATGGACCTTGTGACAGCATCAGCAATAATTTGTAAATCGTCATATTCATAAGGCACCATAGCATCTCTTCTAATAGCAACATTGACAAGAACCTCATAAGTTCCTGGTCCAAGGGTCTCTCCGCCCACAATAGTGTCTGGGTCAACTGAGATAATTGTTGCCTTGGCAACAGGAGTTTCAGGACCAGTCCATGCATATAGAAGCACATCCATACCAATCTGAATCAATGATTATTTTAGAAACATGAAAACAAAACAGAATTTAAACATATAGGTAAGGATGTGAAGATTACAAGGCTTTCATCTTCATAGGTTGATGAGCTTCTTGCAGGGGGCTTTGCAACAACTCTTCTTTGAACAAATGCCTCTTCATCATCCTGTTCAACATCTTCTTCAGCGTCATTATGTTCCTCAGCTTCAGCTCCGGAGTTCTACCAGACAACAATATGGAAATAGAGTTAGTGCATGCAAGATGTATTAATGATGCATTGAAATGATGTGGAAATAGTTCATTACTTGTCGAGAATTGGAACCATGCTATGAGCTAGGAGTTTCCAGATTATGCCTTCCTTGTGAAGCTAACATCAATTCCATTCGGTTCATTCTTTCTTCCATTTGTTGCACATGCCCCTGGAGCATGTTATAGCGATTTTCAGCTTCTCGACGCCCTTGCATTTCAACTAGAACTCTTGTGCTCAATTTACCCCATGTACCCGGTGTGCCCAAATCTTGAGGTGTTGGACCTAGACCTAACACACGAACACGACCCCTGGGCTCCTTCATTCCACATACGTGTGCAAACAGATCACCTTCTTGAATGCTCTTTTCCTTCCATTCAGGGTGCTTTTCAGCATTCTCTATGAGTTCATTCTGCAAAATGACATTTACGAGCTCTGTAAATTCTACTTCTACAATTTCTGAGCAATATTGAAAAATCATGGCAAAAGAGACTTACAATTGTTGTTTCTGCCTGCAGCACATAACTCCCTTTCCTTTCCCCTTCCTTCCATGTATGTGTTTCGATATAAACTTCATCTCTCCGAGGATCATGCCCAAGTTTGACAGCCTACAATCATTTATTTATTTCAATATGCATTAGTCACTGAATCACAGTGGCATATCATTTATAATTGGGGTAATTTTTTTACCATTTCATTGGCAACACGGGCATGACTCTTGCTGCCAGATGTATGAGGTACTGCATTGGCACGATTCTTTTTGGCGATAGCACTACGAGACTACAAGCAAAAAGTAAAGGAGATTTATCACACATATTGTTTGTGTTTTGAGAATCATTACTTGCATATTTGTTTATCTATGTCCAGGACAGAGTGTGCTGCAAAGATATACTACATTTTTGATTAGCAGGATGACTTACTTCAAATGCCGAAGATCTCCAATAAGTAATAAGGGTCTTCCAGTCAGCTTCACTAATTCTGCTGTCACGTCTTTTCATAAGTTGTGCATCAGTGAGTGCAGCATCAAACTTGTACCTCTTTAAATCTGACTTCCAATCCTTCCATTTTATGTGTGAAGTGTCGATAACAAAGCTCAAAGCAGTTGAGTCCAGCTCATAAAATGACTATTAAAATGAGAGAAAATAGGACACTTAGTTAGATGGCTTTAAAAAAGAGTGTGTAAGTTATAAATTATGCTCATTTCTACCTTCAAGGTCTCCCACACTAACAACTTTTTCTCTACATCAACATCTCGCCAATCTAACTCTGCAGGTGGTATATGCTTCCTCACCAAAGTACCAATGAAATTGGCAAATTCGGTTGCATCTGGCCCAACAGGCTGGCCATCCCCATTAAGTGGAATATGGATTTTGGGTTGATTCAGCCTTGCATATATGTTAGCCTTTCGAGTAATTTTTCTTCCACCTTTCTTTTGACTACCATCACCATCAAGCTCATGAGTAATCTCTTCATGCAAGAAAATTGACATAGTCATACAACAATTCTAGCAAGTGACATTAGGTTAGAATATGAACAATTCTAGCATGTGACATTAGGCTACCTTTGGAAGGCTGATGCTCAGGATCAACATGATCTTGATCTTTTGATACACTAGACCTCAAAACACGTCCTTCATTCACGCTTACAGGTGCGCTGGAGGGTGCCTGCATAGATATATAGGTTAGTGTTGCAAGCTACATTTGCTTCCTTCAGGTAGAACATGAATGTAATGGAAGCTACATACCTTTCTTTTCTTTTTGGGGGCTTGGTTCGCTTCCATATCTTCCTGCATAGAAGCTCTTGTTGCTCGTACCGCTGCTAGCCGTTTATCATTCTGTTCAATGGTCTTGCTTCTCAGTAGTTCATACTCTACCGCTTTCAGTTGTTCCTCCATGACCCCACCATCTTTAGCTCTTCTGTTTGCGCTTGCCATTTTTCCTCCTGCAAAAGACACACTATGTGAGTACATAACTGAAAATACAAAACATTAGAGGATCATACACAACACTTACTTTTTTTCAATATCACTTGCTTTAAGAACTAGTCCATCTATATCTGTCCTGGCAGAACCAATGCATCCATCCGCAACACTCACACGTATAGCAGTACATGGGTCAAGCAACGTCACACGTAAAACATTACCATTGTCATCTTTAGATTCTTCTATGTCATATAATGATGGAACAACAGTAGACCACTCAGCATCAATGGGATCTTCAACATAGTAAACTTGAGTTGCTTTTGTGGCTAATATGAAGGGCTCGTCTAATATTTTCTCACCGGTATTGAACAAATGCTTGAAATTCACAGAAGTGATTCCAAACTGATCAGTTTGCACCCATTCATCTTCTACACGATTATCAACCCAGTCACATTTGAACAACACTACTTTCCCTTCATGTTGATAATTCAACTCAAGAATTTCCTTTATAATGCCATAATAGGTCTTGTTTCTTACATTAATATTGTCACCTTTTCCTTTTGCAAAGGATGCGGTTTGTGCAACAAGAGCTACTCCACTACTCTGAAATGAGCAGCCCTCATCATATGATTGTGTATGAAAGTCTACCCCATTTATAGTGTAGCTACTATACTTCATAGCAACCAAGTTTGGCTCTTTAGCTAATATTTTTATCTCATGAGGTGCTTCATCTCCCATTTTTGCCACCTGTGATTATGAAATGCTATTGTTACTCTACAATGGGATGGAATTATATGTCTTATAGGTTGACAGTCACATGCCCACTTACGTGCAATTTAAACCACTCATGAAATGTCTCGTAATGCACACGCTTGACTTCTCGATGACTTCGAACACCAATAGAAGAAAGGTAATCCATATGTTTGCTGCATATAGGTTATATTTATCAATTGACAAGGAGGAGAGAAATAACCTAATAGCAATACATAGTAGGGATATCTTACTCTAGGTATGGTTCTATGTTGTCATAATTGAACAAGAGATATCTGTGGGCTTGCAACCAAGTTTTGTTATCTAACATCACCATGCACTTGCCAGCCAGCCCTCGACCAATGTTGTGGAAGAAAGGAGTTGTATCATCAACTTCCATATCCAAACCTCCATCATTCCTAGCTCGATTCAACCGACTCTCATCATCCAAATAGTGTGAGCAAAATGTCAAGCTCTCATCAAACAAATAGCCCTCTGCAATTGATCCTTCCACATGACTTCTGGTGTGGACATGTCCCTTGAGCTTTCCTATATACCTCTCTACAGCCCACATGCTGCGAAAATATACTCGACTAGCTATCATTGCTTGTGCTGGAAGATGAACCATCAAATGCACCATAATATCGAAAAATGATGGGAGGAATATGGCCTCAAGAAGGCTCAAGGTCTCAGCTATTTCATCCTGCAACCTTTGCATGTCACTTATGCGAATAACCTATGAGTACATTCGCTTGAAAAATCTGCTCACACGAATCAGTACTGCACTCACTCTTTCTGGTAATGTTCTTCTCACTGCAAGTGGCAGCAAGTCTTGCAAAAGGACATGGTTGTCATGGCTCTTTAGCCCAGTTATCTTTTTCTCCTTAACATGCACATTGCGGCGTATGTCAGATGCATAACCATTAGGAAACATGGCATTTTTAAATACTTTGCAAAATGCCCTCTGCTGATCAGATTCCATAGTGTAAGGTGCCGGAGGAAAAAAACTTCTTCATCATCAAGATCAATAGGTTGAAGATCCTTTCTAATATTGAGTGCTTGAAGGTCATATCGAGAATTAATATTATCCTTGGTTTTTCCATTGACTGCCAACAAATTGTTAACTATGTTATCACACACATTTTTTTCTATGTGCATGATATCAAAGTTATGATGCATCTTCAAATCCTTCCAATATGGTAGTTTAAACCAAATAGACTTTCTTTTCCAAATGATCAGCGGATCCCCTTTCTTGCGTTTCTTAGTTCTAGGCTTCTTCGTTATAGGATCCTTCCCAAACCTGGTTTGCATATTTTCTGTCAGCTCTAAGATTTGCCTACCAAAAAGTGGAATGGGTGATGTCCCACGTTCTATGTCACCAAATGTGCGTGTATCATACCTCAAGGGGTGATCTGCACGTAAGAACCTACGATGCCCCATATAGCAAGTCTTGCTACCATTTTTTAGCCTAAGAGAACATAATTGAGAGTGGCATTCAGGGCAAGCTCCTTCTCTAGAGGAAGCACAGGCAACCAAAGACCCAAGACCCGGTTTATCCGTAATTGTGCATATTATGGCAGCATGCAACTGAAAATACTCTCCGGTTGAAGCATCATAGGTCCTAACACCATCAAGAAACATATCTACCATATCATCAACTAGTTGCTCAAGATAGACATCAATATCACTACTAGGAGAATTTCTGCCAGGAATCAACAGTGATAGGATAAAATTTGATTGCTTCATAATCATCCAGGGTGGAAAGTTATAAGGAATCAATAATACTGGCCAAATGCTATAGCTGAGATTCATGGATCTAAACGGATTAAAACCATCGGCACATACTATAAGCTTAAGATTTCTGCTGTCTTTTGCAAAATATTTATTTTTTTCATCAAAATCTTTCCAAAGGAGGGAATCTTTAGGATGCCTAATCAAGCCATCTTGTGTGCGCTCTTCTGCATGCCATCTTGTGAGAGCCGCAGTTCTGGAACACACAAACAATCTTTGAAGCCTCTTCTTTATTGGGAAGTAACGAAGAACCTTCTTAGGAACCTTGTGGACACGTTTCCCATCTGCACTCTTCCTTTCAGATTTCCATCTTGAAGCCTTACATTCTGGGCATGAATTGGCATTCGCATTGTTCTTCCAAAATAGAATGCAATCATTTTCACATGCATGGATATTAACATACCCAAGTCCTAGGCATTTGAATAGTTTTTTAGCTTCATTGGAGTTTTTGGGTATTGCGGACTGAGGGTAAGCATCTTTTAGTAGATCTAACAGCAGATCAAAACTTCTATTAGACCACCATCCAAGCAGTTTGGTGTGAAGAAGTCTCACTAGGAAATGAAGCTTTGAGAAATTCTTATAGCCTGGATATAGCTCTTGTCTAGAATCAGCTTCAAGTTTGTGGAGAGATTCTAGAAAAGAATCATCCTGATCTAAACCACAATCATCTTCAAGATCTCCCCCTTTATCCAAACCAGGAGCAATATCTCTTAGCAAATCAGATATATCATCGCCCTCATCCCTGTCGTCACCCTCATCTAGATTTGGAGGAATGGAAGAAGAAGAGACACGTTCTCCATGAAACATCCACTGTTTGTAGCCATCTACAAATCCCTCGCATACTAGGTGCTCACGGACTTCAGACTCTTCTCTCCAGTACGAGTTCACACAGTTTTTGCAAGGACATAAGATTTTATTCTCAACCGATGATTTATTAAATGCATAGCCTAGGAATTTGGCGAGCCCTTTTAAGTACTTCTCTATATGCCTACATGCAAGTGTACATGTGTAGTGTGTTATATATAGTTTCAGCATATAAGCAAAACAAAATATATATGCGGCGTTATACCTAGGCGCATCCATCCAACCTTTATCCATGGTATCTTAGCTTCACAACTGGTTACTACCAAGTCAACACTAAATCCTGAACGAATAATATCAAAACCAGAGAATGCAAGGAATCAATTTAAGTACTGTAAATAAATTGGCGCAAAAAAGAAACGAAGAATCATAGAACCAATTCAATGGTAGTACACACAGTCAAGGCAGATACCACCATAAATAAAATGGATCAAAGCTGTGGTTGACTCACCAACTGGTGGAGGATGCAGCGACAAGCACGGGAGGGGGATCGCTGCACCACTGCTGGAAGCTGAGTCGTTGGCAGCAAGAATCCTAATAACCAAAATAATTAGACAATATAAAAGTCAGTGTCAAACATGAGGAGGCATCTCTACATTTTCATGACATCCACACATATGGAGGGCCTCTGGACTTGAGTGGGGAAGAGAAACTCACCTAGTGATTGCAGCAAATATTCTACAACTTCTCTTTGTCGGCTCAATGTTACCAGTAGTGCTCCTCTATGTTACCTGTAGAAAAAACAAGACAGATGAACAAGTAGACTACAACTTTTGAGATGCAGTGCTTTATATATTTACAGCTCTCTGCCATGTTTTCTTTCACTTCAAAATCTACTTCAGTAAACAAAAGAGAAACTCAAGTTTAAATTTTTTGTTACTGAGATTTAGGTATAACATCAGGTCAGTTAAGTTGTATGTTTTCAAAGACTCCAGTTTTTTGGATGTATGTCTGAGTTGCATGCTTTTAAAGGAAACATGATTCTAAAAAGTCAAGATGATGCTTTTTAATGAAGTAATACATACTGTTGGCAAGGTCAATCCATATGCATGACAATATTTAGCTCCTCAGCGCTCTTTTTGTGTATTAACTTTATAGTTAAACTCTTCTTCATTTGTCTTCAGATCATCCAGACAAGAAAACTCGATATCGATGACTACAAATTCCTTTCTATCGGTACAGTGGAATTAAAGGACAGAACTGCAATGGGAATTTTTTTTTGCACACAACAGCTCAACTTCTAGAATTAGTTCATATTGCTACCACCAAGCTTCTACTCTATACATTGATTAGCACATTTTCTGCCTACATAGTATCTCACAATCAGACTAGCTGCAGTACACATCAAATTGGAGAAGAAAAGCAAGAGGTGTAGTCGTTCCCTACTGCCAGAGCTCCCCGTTCCCCACCATCCCACTCTCACAACAAAGCCTAGAGAGAGGGGGGAGGGGGGAGGGAGGTAAAGATAGAGAGGGAAGAGTTGTACCTCAGCCGCATCGACCATTGCCGCTGCCTCTGCGTGTCTTCGAGAGCTGGATGGTGGAGATGGGGGAGGTCAGTCCAGGGAGGGTGGCTTGCCACTTCCCAAGATGCTCACACGCCTACTGCTGGTTGGAGAGAGGCGCCCGGAGAGAGAGAGCATTAGGACATGGGGCCAGCGGTGGAGAGACAGGACGGCGTTGGGCGACGTTGACGGGGCAGGAAGGCGTGGGGCGGCGCTGTAGAGGGAGGGCGGCAGTGGAGTGGCACCGCAGAGGGAGGGCGGCGTGGGGCGGCGGTGGAGCGGCGCTGCAGAGGGAGGGTGGCGTGGGGCGGTGGTGGGACGGCATGGGGCGATAGTGGTACGGCGTGGGATCGACCGACGGGAGCACTGGCGGCGTGCGTGGGGAACGAACAGATCGAGCTAGGGATTTGGTTGTCCTGTACGTGCGAGGGGAACGAAGGAGATTTGGTTTTTGGGGGAAATGTTCGCGGGTTGGGCCGTTTATTGGCGTTAAAATTTGGCCGTTCGCGCGCGAGGCCCAGTTAGCTTCAGAATGTCGGTCGGCGTTATTTACCAACCGATGGTCCGTGGGCCATAAAGGATTTCCCGACCGACTGTTCGATGATATATGCTATACCATTCCCGACCGATAGTGTGTAACTGAACAGATGTTTCCCGACCCACGGTCCGTTAGAAATTTTTCTGACATATTGTTGGTCGGCAATGGTGACTTTTTCCCAACACACGCCGGTAGGGAATTTTGGTGCATGGTGTAGTGAAGTGCCGGAAAAATCAAGCGATAAACAATGTCTATGCGCGCGCGTGTGTGTGTTTGTGTGTGTGTGTGTGAGAGAGAGAGAGATAGAGAGAGAGGGCGAAATCTCAAAACAAAAGGTCCTTTGCTGGAATCCCATTGTTTGTATTCATATGGTTTCGGAACTCAAGTTAACCTTAGGCATATGTGTGAGAGACATAATTATCCTTTGAGACATTAGTGGTTGTGGGTGGGCAGAATAAAAGGGGTGGGCGTGTTCGACAGAGAGAGCGTGTGTGTTTCTATGTGATAGACTTGTAGGACGGGGTAGAAAGACAAATTCTAACCTTGATGGAGGGAGAGAAATACACGAAGTGCGCGTGTGTGATTCCGATGCCCACGGGGAAATGAGATATGTATGCCTGTCAGAGAGATTGCACAATTCATTCACGTATCATTATCTAGCGATCGTGGACGTGCATCGCTTGAACATAAATCAATATCTACTTTGTATCGTGGCCAATGGTACACTATCGATTCAACGCTACAAAGATTGGACACTCATATATCACATTTTTTCTATCTAAATAAACCTTTTCAATTGTGCATGCCAAAGTTACAGTGATGTTTCTTCAAACCACCAATGTATCTATCATGTACATGCACCATTGTTACTCTTACATTCAAATTCATTAGTCTTGGATGATTTAAGGTTCTATTATGAAGTAATATATGTAATATTCATATATGAATTCAACGGGTACCCAATTTATAAAATGGAGGCTATGTAATCATATGAGGTAACACTTTTAAGTAGTGGACTACAATATCGATTTATTTTGTGGGACTACAATATCCATTTCTTTTTGTGCGCCTCTACACTAACACATCAATGCATTATGTTTAAAGTAAATAACCAATGGCACTAAATTATCTATTTACACGAGAAATACATAGGCTGAGCGTTTGATCCCTTTTATGTGAATGCGCCTCTACACACGTACGATTGGCCGCGCCCGTGTGAACGTCCAAGTTATCGGCGCATCATCTCGAGTTATTGTATTTTTTCTTGGGTGGAATTCACACCAGTTATTAACTGCCGATGCGTGCCCCGTGTACACAATCTCGCATGACCTTCCCGCTAGAATGGTCCAAAATTAGTTGAAACTGGATACGAACGATTCCACAAGCGGCAAAATCTACCGCCTCCTTCTAAAATTTTCGCCACCTAGTCTTTAGCATGTGAAATCCTCCTTTTGTCCTTGGTGCACGGAGAACAATAGTAACAATACCACCCTCATCTACATAATAGGTCGGGGCTGCTTTGGTAACTTCTGGTTCTCTCCACCACACGGCACCCCCATTTCCTCTCGCCCTCCTACAAAAATGACTAACTCCACAGCACCAGAGAATCTTACATCACGCCGTCCATAATTCATCGGCCTTTCTTCCCCTCCCCTCTCGAAACCCTAGACTGCTCATCCACCAGCGTACCAGAGCCCATTCACTACCAGCGGCATCCACCTCGCCAGATCTGCTTCTACCGCCGCATCTACCCCTCCCGCCCCCACTAAAACAAGTAGAATGCTCGTCCACCACTGTATCACAGCCCATTCTGTGCCAGCCTTGTCCACGGCGCCGGATCTGCTTCACCGTTACTCTCGTCAACCGCAGCGCATCTGCAGTGGCTCATTCATCTCCCCACTAGAGACGCTTCGTCCACACCCCCAGGAGCCGCCCCACCGACGGCCCCGTCGATGGCCTCTAATCCTCTTCGCCAACACCTTCCTCAACCCTACCGGAGCTGCTTCGCCGACACCATCATCAACCCTACCGGAGTAGTTTCGCCTATACCATTCTCAACCCTACCGGAACCGCTTTGCCAACTCACAAGTCCACGGCTATAGATCTGCTTCATCGCACCCTTATCCAACCTACCGGAGCAGCTTCTGATGCCCCATCCACGGCCCCAGATCCGCATCGTCGACACCATCCTTAACCCAACCACCGGAGCAGCTTCACCAACGCCCTCGTCCACGGCCACAGATCTGCTTCGTCCACACTGTAGTCCACCCTATCGGAGCCACTCCATAAACACCCTACTCGACGGTTCTAGATCTCCTTACCGAACCCCGACAGCGAGCGCAGCTTCATCACCCTTGACGTTTCTAGCCTGACTCCCACCGTCTGGCATGATGCCAAGCACCCGCCACAGCCTAGGTACTCCTCCTTTAAACCCGTCCAGCATCACCTGCCCGATGTACTTCAAATATACTAACATGTCGTTGTTACCTGTTATGCAGCTGGCAAAAACTATAAGGACGATGTTTTTTCTGGATCTAACAACTTGGCCAACCAAGATCTTGGACCGAGGCATTGCTATGATCTTGTAAGTGTCTCTCTCTCTCTCTCTCTTGTAGTGTGCCTACGAGCGTGCTTTGCTAGGATTTTGGACCAGTAATCCCTTTGTGCAGACAATGATTTCTACTACTAGCTACTAAATTAGATATGTAGAGGTCATACATGATACTACCTCGTACCTCCGTTCCTAAATATAAGTCTTTCTATAGATTCCACTATAGGATACATACGGAGCAAAATGAGTGAATGTACACTCGAAAATGCATCCATATACATCTGTATGTGGTCCATACTGGAATCTCTACAAAGACGTATATTTAGGAACAAAGGTAGTACATTACACAAAATGGTAGGTGGCTTGTAGGAATTGCAGTGCACTACATTAGGCTGCGTTAGAGTGCCTGCTAGTGCAGCACACAGAGTCATGGCTAGTTTATGCTACGCACACAATCGTTAATTGGTAGTTTAAATATGCGCAAGGGATATGCAATGTATTATCACGTAGAGATGTCTAAAATTAGCCGTGTCAACTTGTAGATAGGGTTACACAATGAAAAAGTACAAGATGTATGTGGCAATTTCATGTAACATTGCAAAAAAAGGAGAGGCAGCGGCGAGCCTATATAGTGTGCGATGGTAGGTCACTCCTCCATTGCAATCGTCGTGACATGTTATTTGTATGTCAGTTCTATTGGCCAAGTTTATTAGGGACAATTATTACGAGTTATCCTAAGAAAATAAGCACTTGTGAATATAAGCTCCAGTCATATACCAGAAATAGCTCACATTCATCATATAGCAGCAGCAAGAGTAGCTCATAGCAATTCATCATATAGCAGAAGCAGCTCATAGCTATTCATCATATAGTAGCAGTAGGAGCAGCTTATAGCAACTCATCATATAGCAGCAGCAGCTCATCGCAATTCTGCATATAACAGTAGTAGCTCATAGCAATTCATCATATAGCAGCAGCAGGAGCAGCTCATAGCAATGCATCATATAGCAGTAGCAGAAGCAGCTCATAGCAATTCATCGTATAGTGGATCAGAATGAAAATTTGGAAAAAAATCAGAGGAGATCCTCACCTTGTTGGATGAGCTCATCCTTCAACAGCACCTCAAGGCCATGGCCTGGGAGGAGGGGAGGGGGAGTAAGATGTGTTCTGCCGCAGTGTGGCATCAGCCATAGTTGTGCGGCGCCCGCTGGAGTAGTGCGTTGGATGGACTAGAATGGAGCAGCTGCTGGAGACCATGATAATGAGGGGCGGCGCCAGAGGGAGGAGGAGTCGGGGAGATTTGGCCCTACCCGCCGGCCATGTAGCCTAACTGGACAGAGCATCGTCAATGACCAGGACAGATGGGACCAGTGGCGATGGCTCGCTGGAGGAAACCTATCGCTGCAGGCAGGGGACCGAGGTAGAGGGAAAGGGGAGAGGAGATGCAAGCGAGCAGGGCAATTGCATTTTGAGTGTAATATAGGCACACAATAGAATCATTTCACTATTTTCCATCCCTTTAATTTTTAGTGAGCTTCTACCCGAAACACCCCCTCCAAAGCAAAATAAGTTAAGCCCAAGCCCTTAACTCAAAAATGACTTCTTTACATCTTTTATGGCTTATTTTGACAATAAGCTCTAAAAAGGTGGAATAGAACTGGCCCTTAACCTACAATTCAATTGTGCATGCAATAATGAATCACTCTTGCCTGCTATAGTGTACATTTAGGCATCATCATACATGGCATAACCCAATACATGTGCATTCCATTGTAGAATCTGGAATATGCAATGTTTATGTTAGTTCATACGTTGCACTGATGTTTAAATGCCCCTTAAATTTGGTTAGTCAAGTGATGATCTTTAAGCCTCCTTCTTTGCTTCTTTTCTTGATACATCTGTTCAATTGCTTGTTTGCATCAGCCAGCCATACCAGAACTGTTTGCTTTGATAGTTGATGTTCTTGACCTAACACTCTAATAGAGCTCGTCAACGATTTAAACACAAAGGGCTGTTGTAGTGGGGGCTTGTCTAACTCATAGGTAACATAAAGGTTTGGCTATACACTAAAGTAGGCTCTCCAAGAGTACCTGGAGATCCAGTTCAAAGCTATGCCTAGTTTTTACATAGTGCACACATAGTAAATGCTCATTTCATTATGTGCAAGTGCAAGAGATGTGGCATGTTTCATTATGTGGTGTTGTTTTGTTATAATCTCATCCTTTTGTGTTGTAACTAGTTTGTGTCACCTTGTAGAGGGGGTGCAATAGAGATAGGATTGAGAATTTCCAAGTACAAGATTTTAGGAAGGAGCCTTGCAAGAGAAGTAGGAGCAGCGCTGAGCCTGTTCAACCAATTAAGGTAAGTCACTATATCCAACTCAACAGTTCAATTCCTTATTTGTTTCAGGCATAGTTAATTTGCTCTTTTCAATTACTTTATTTGTCCTAAGTTAATGAGATGCCCAAACGATGATGCCTGATGTTGGGTACTTGTATAACTATTAGTTGACATAATTAAAGGCCTTACCATTTAATTACTCCGGCAAAGTGTGCCTGAAGCTTTGAAGTCTATTAACCAAGTATTACTGCATGAGGCTCATAATCTAGTTTATACTAGGCTAATGATTGCATAGCTTTGCTTGCTGTCGTAGGTTTGTATGAATCCCTCTGTTGTTCATTATGCTTCCTAAGACATTAATTGAGCTACAGAATGGCCAACTGCTTGCTTACTTATACACAACGTGTTGTCTAAATTTGTAACCTTTCTATGTTTTGGATTTGGCCCCAACATCATGCTCCTCTAGTGAACTAAGAGAGATTTCTGTATGCAGGCTGCACAAACTACCATTTTTATAATTTTTAAAATATCACCTGCTTATGCTTCATGACGTGTAACATTATTGTTACTCCTATTTTACCATGTAAAAAATAGTCTGTCTTGCTCGCTTCACTGCTGTAACTATTTTTTTACCCTAGTCATGTGTACTTACACAAATATTTCAGGATGCAGTGCGGCATGACCGTTACTGAATTATTATGGATTGAAATTGGAATGTGCTGATGTTCTCGAGCATCAACTAGAGGTGGCAAGACAACATGTACATGATTCTCAACGTATAATCAACAAGTTGAGACTGGACATGCACGTATTAGATGCAGGAGTCAAAAAAATGAAACAAGACACTGAGGTAACCACAAATGAATTGGAGATTTTGTAGACTAAAATTTGTGCTATCTGAATCCGGCCAATCCTATTTTCTGAAGAGATTATAGTTCAAATAGTAAGTTCTGTTGATGCGTGTCCATGATGTATGAGCTTTATTTGTTCAGTCTATATCTATATCTATATCTATATCTATCTATATCTATATCTATCTATATCTACACTAATTACAAACTCCTAAGTATTTATTATGTTAATTAGAAATTACGAACCGTTCATTCGATGAGACCGAGTTATTACGGTGGAGATTAACTCGTGTTATTTTTGCTTAATTACGTGCTTAATTCGCCAAAATAAAACTGAAGGCCCACGCTCCTTTCACCAAGGAACCTGAAGGCCCATGTTCCTTTCACAATGGTTGTACAAAACGAAGCCCCACAGCCACCTAAAAAAACCCGCAGTCCTTTCACCATGGTTGCTAAAAAAAAGTCTTCCTGTATCCCTAACCTTCTGGCGCCCATCGCTTGCCATGGATCGCGCCGCCGCCCTGCTCCCCACCGATGTCGTCGCTCTCCCACCCATCCACTGCCCCTGCCCACTGCACCTACCCTCTGTTGCATTCCATCTCCTCCACCGCCACCGTGAACCATCTCTCTCCTTAGTCCTCTCTCTTGGACTAGCACGCTGCGGCGGATGCTTCCGGTCACGTGGAGGCGGCGCGGCAGGTCGAGGGAATGCGATTGAGGCGGATTGTGTCCCGTTCTCGATCTATCCTCACCTCCTCTTCCTCCTCTCCCATCGAAAATCACACCGCAATCTATACCTATAGGCAATAACAATGGTCTCCTGTTGTGCCCCTCCACTCATCGGACCGCCAAGGCATGGAAGTACCCGGAGAAGTTGGTGCTCCGTGTAGCAAATTTGTGCCCCTCCACTCATCGGACCGCCGAGGCATGGAACTACCTGGAGAAGATGGTGCTCCGCGTAGCAAATTCGGCTGTGTTTTGAGAGGCTGCCAGGCAAGGTAATTTTCTTCTCTGAAGTTCTCTCATGGAACTTGGGTGGAATGGATTTGCGGGTGTGCTAGGTGTAGTGCCATTGGATTGCCATGTTAGTGGGCCGAATCTCCTTTCCTAGACACACGCTTGGGGGGTCAATACTACTACCCTTCGACTTTGCAATGGTGATTTGGATAGTTCTGTTTTTAAAAAATCATGGTGGTTTAGTTGGTTTGTTAACAGGTGCTTCAGTTAGGACTAATATTCGAAAAATGTCACCATACTGAATTTGGCAGAGGACAATACAATTATGTTATAATTGGTCATTTAGGTAGTTCTAAGAAATAGTTCATAGGCTCAACTACTATTTAGCTTACTACAATATAATTGTGTGGATTGTTGTTGATGAATAATACCCAATGCATTGCTTTCTATTGCCCAGAGTACTACAGTTTAGTATGCAGAACTTGAGCTTTGTTTGCCAAGAAAATGTCTGTGCTAATTCCTACAAGAAGGAGTAATTCATTCCCCGTCCAAGTATTTATTACTGATCATTGATGCTTCATCTGTTTATGCTGCAAAGACATGGTCACATGGATGATTAGCATCTTTTGGCAAAAGCATTTTAATTCGCTGAAGAAATGCTACTGCACCTATGACTACAAGCTTAGATGTCCAATCCTGATTTTTGAGGACCACTTTAGGATGTGATCATTAGTGCGTCTTCAAAGCTGCTTGACATAACATAACGTTTGATTTTTACTAATTTGGTCGAGCCTAAGCAATGTTAAGTAGACTTCACTGAATTCTTAATAAGGAAATTACACAATCTGATGTGTGTGCCATAGGATTAGTGTTGTTTGAATAATTTATTCTTCTTACCAATCAGGCTGATGATTTAACTGTCGATGCAGACGCTTTGCCAGATGTTCATCATCAATGTCGGTCAGGGGTTCAGGCACCTTTGGAACGCATGGCATCAGCCATATGGACCTGCATGGATGTGATAGTTTACTCAATCATTTTTATGCCTTCAACTACAGCTACCACACAACTTCATTGAGATTTGTTTTCTATAGGACCTGGATTAATAATCTCCAACAATATGGTAATGCTTGATGCTTCTTATATTTACTTTCAGATCTAAATACATTTGTGATTTTGTGTATGTTGCACTACGAAACTGTGTGTGCTAAACCAAACATGACATCTACGCATTTTCAGATATGCATGCATGTTTCAAAAGAATAAATCTAATATGTAGTATATACGAAGGTACCTAAAATGTTAGCATATATTGCCAACTCTTGAAAATATACGGTGCTCTTACTCTTTGCTTGCTGTGAACCTGGGGAGCTCGGAATGGAGTAGGTGTAATAATCAGTATATACCAGAACAATATTTCTGTGATATTATATATACTAACTTTGTGATAGTGGAGTATGTAATTTTTGAACTGGTTTGAATTCTTGCCGTGAACCTGGGGAGCTTGGGAGGGAGTAGGTGTAATAATCAGTATATACCAGAACAATATTTCTGTGATATTGTATATACTGACTTTGTGATAGTGGAGTATGTACCATATTTTTGCCAGGGACTCTATAACATATTTTCAAACTGGTTTGAATAGCTACCGCCAATTTTTATCTTCCTTGTGGTGTATGCTACCATCAGAAGGAGTATATAATACACTGCTCTTTGTGCACGGAAGTGTACATACAAAATTAAATCAAAAGGGTATATAACATACTTTTTAATGAAGTAAGTATATACTTTTTTGTGTGATGCAGTATATACAACATCTTTGTAAGGAGATATATAGTACTTTTTTGTGAACCAGTATACTATGTTTTTTAGTCAGTACATAATCTTTTATTCGATATACACTACTCTTCTTGAGTCGGTATATACTGCTGTTCTTGATATAAAGGGTAAAACAGCGTGCACATTTCATGCCGCTGCCGTTGTCGACTAGATGGTGGTGCCGCCGCATGGATCTATCAGTGCATGCCACACCACCACCGTTTCTTATTGTCGCCGTTGTCGACGAGATTGGTGGTGCCGTCGCATGGATCGATCAATGCACATCACGCCACCGCTTTGTCAACATCGACGAGATGGTGGTGCTGTCTTATCCATCGATCAATGCACCTACTCATTAACATCGCATCCGCTATGTGACTAGCTGCGTCAGTGGCTTTGAACCTCGATCCAGATTGATTTCATGCAAAGCCTGTCATGTTTTCCTTTTGTACAGGAATAGGCAAGCACAAGAGAAGATTTGACAGTAGACGCTCATTGTTTGAGGTAAATACTCCTTCCATGCAAGCTGCAAATAATTTTCTTTTATCTTGACTAGGTAATTGCCCGTGCATTGCTACGGGAGATCTTACAAACATGATATTTTGAGCAACATTAATAAGACACATAAGCATTGATTTAACACACAAGTGTCAAAGCAAGCATGAATAATGGACTGTAAACACCATGATAGCCAAACCGAAACTCTATTTCAGATTATTTTTCCTATGATGGAGCTGAAATATTCCTATATACTTGTAGGAATCATAAATCACTAAATCATCAGGAAGTCCCTCATAAATATAAGCTCTCACATTCTGCATTGCAAGTCAGAAAGCAAAAAATGATAATTAGTTTTCATTTCCAGTTTGCAAGACAGAAGATTATACATAACTGCTTATTGTACTCCCAAATAAAATTCAGTACTTTTTCCAAATAAAATTCAGTCAGGCACATTTGGTTCAATATATTTTTTATCCACCTTATGTTTTCTTATGTTCAGGTGTGTCAGGTCATTCTTCCAGAATTGATATTAAATATCATGCTTGAACTTATTTTTGATGAAATTTCAAGACTATGCCTGAATACAATATAGCAAGACCAACTCGGCAACTCGGCCTACTGAATGTACATGGGTACCATTAATCGCGGACCTTTGCTGAGCAATTCAAGTAAGTTTAGAGGGGCCACATCTAACCGTTTAACATTTCTTTTACATTCTCCAAGGCTCCAATATCTGAGTGCGATAACACATGACACAAGGTTTGTCTCAAACTCATTATTTGTGACCAGGTCGTGAAAAAGAAAATAACTTAGATCAGTTTAATTTTCGCACTTCAAGAACCAGACTGTGATTATCCAAGATACCAAGAAAAAATTGCATATCTCATTTGCAGAACATAAATGATGGGAAGAATGATGTATGGTGTAATCCTATGCTATACTCACTGACGAACAAATAAGAAATCAAAAACTCATATGTGGTTGTCCTGGTTCAGCAGCCGTGCCCTGTTACACTCCTGTTTCGTCAGACGCGCCTTTTAGATTTGGGAGCCAACTCGCGGATGAAGATGGCAACAGAGCATGTTCTCCATGCACCATCCTAAAGAAATAACACCAAATATGATCATTAGGGAACAAATAAAATATTTGGTTGCTTTATTTGACGTTTAAGAATGAAATCTTCAGATCTAGCTGCACCTGTAACCATCTACATACCTTCTAACACAGCAATCGACTTGATTAGAGAAGAGGAAAAAACTCAAGCAATTATCTTGTACAGAAATATTACCTCATTGTATTTCCAATCCGTCTGTCCCCTCCACTCCACTCCATCAGGGATATGTTAAAAGGCCAGCAAATCATGATTGCATCACTTGTATGACACTTAAGTAAGAAAGGAATGATGATGTGGGACATGGGGTGCTACGGACAAACGCTGCCTCCTCCCAGCATAGAAGGGCCGCGGGGCGAGGGTACAACACAAGTCATGTGGTGCCACGGCGGTGTAGCTCTTCATTGGACGGACGCCACCGAGGAAAGGAGAAGATGGCCTCGTGCAGGCCACATCTTGGAGGCGGGGAGGCTGGACTGCGGGATCGCCGTGGTAGGCGGCCTCGAAGACGACCGATCGATGTTTCCTATCGCCACACCCGCGAATCGTGTCACTGCCAGCAGTTTCGCCGACGCGGCCACCAGATCTGGTAGAGAAGACAGGCTGGACCAACGTGGGGAGAGGGGAGGAGGTAGATGACCACGCCGCCATCAGATTGGTGGCCGACTGGCCGCCCCTTCCATCTTCCACGTTGCAAGGAGAGGGGACAAGGTCGATCCGATGCACGCCGGGCCGGGTGGATGGGGAGCGACGACGGCTCCAAGAGAGAGAGAGAGAGAGAGAGAGAGAGAGAGAGAGAGAGAGAGAGAGAGAGAGAGAGAGAGAGAGAGAGAGAGAGGAGTATGGGAGGTGTACTCTGACGGGGGTGTGGCGGCGGCTGTGCTTGGGGGATCGTGCTTGGGAGGGGAGGAGGCAGCGCCGAGCCGCCCAGGACGGAGGTGAGGTGGGGTGGATCGGTGCTATAGATGGGATTGCATCCCGATGTTTTCGGCAGGGACGATTGCGCGTGAAAAAAAAAACTTGAACCGACGATGGTCGAAGGCGGACGAAACCGGCTGAGGAAGGGACGTAAGAGGGGAAACGGAACCTTACGGTTCTTTTAGGTAGTAGAGAAAACTGTAAATTTGTTTCAAAAAATTGTGTTAACAAATTTGTTGAATTATTACGTGGGGGAGATGCTCAACTAATAATATAAAAACAAGTGTAGGCTAGGGAAAAGATACAACATCATTAAGCGGCCGTATTACCAGAAAAGATTCCACGCTATTGTTGATGGCCCTAACGCTCTATAGTTCTTCCTCCAGGCCCGAAAGAGATCACTGCTTCTACACCGTTTCTTTCTCTCCTGGTTAGAAACAACCTCAACAATCTTGCGTCATGTCTCTCCCTTCAGCTATCTCCCACCCCATGGAAGCTAACCCATGTCTCTATCAAAACTAAGTTGGAGCATTCATCCGCTGTGCTAAAGGAGCTTATTGACCCAAAACTGTTTTCCTCATCTGTATCAGGTTCATTTTCTCACAATATTTTGTTCTAATTTTCCTTGCAGGTTTATCTTGAATACACATTAACTTTGGATTTGGGTTCAATTTGTTTTGTATCATGTGCTTGGATAGTGTTTGTGCTCTCCATGGATGCAATCCCGGCTCTTCTCACATATAACCTATGGATACCTCATGGAGATTGGTTGGAGCATAATCTTCTTACGTACAAGCTATGTATACATAATGGACAATGGTCGGAGTATAACGATGCTGATCAGGCGAGCTTATAAATTAACATGCTGTCTAAGTAGATGACAGCAGCATGGAGGAGCCTAATGTCAGTTGTCAATGTCGTCGCTGGTCAAGTTACTAATAAATTTTTGTATCGACAAAACATGTCTAAGACCCTCTATGGGAGAGTTAACATCTTCAATGGCCTGCCCAGTCTTCAGTTATGGCTGATGTTGTTGCTTGATCTCCTGTTCAAGGAAGTTCCTTGCGAAGATGCCATGTCCTGGCTGGGGTAGGTTAGAGAATTGAGTTCTCATGAATTTGCTTCTAACCCTTTTTAGCCAGCATATAGTGCAGATAGTTAGACTGTGAAACACTTAACAATGAAGCTCTTTGTGAACTACTAAAACATTGAGGGTTTCTGTTATAAATCCGAATATCTATTTTCCACGAACAATTTGTTTGCAAAAGCAAAGGCAATGTGAGAACTACTAATGCTTAAGTGTCGCTGCTGCTGAACTTCTGATTTTCTGTCAATTGTGTGTGACAACTACTAAATTGAAGGTTAAATAGATGGCATGTGAAATACTCGGTGCTATCAACTAGGAGTCATAGCATTGGCAGGGTAAGTGAAGTTATACTCTGTCGATATTATCATCTACACAGAAGAACTCACATATATTTTCTATTCATATACACTTTTTGTGACTATGTAATTCTCAAATAAGATAGTTTCAAATGGTTTATATCTCCAAATTGAAGACCACCTTTTAATAATGTTGTGGTGTGTCTTTAGGTGATTCAATATAAATCACAGTGTACTTCTTCATATAATGTACTCCCTTTGATCCATTTTAATTGTTGCTGATTTAGTAATGGCGATAATTAATATGGATCAGAGGGAGTACTGATTTTGCTGCTTTGAACAAGGTAAGAGGTCTGTATAATGATGGTCTTCTCTTTTTGCGAGAATGATGACTTCTCATGCCGAGCGAAATATATTTTAATGCTTTTATTAAACTAACCACAAATCTGAATGTGTTCATGTATTTAGGTAATGCTATGTAGCTGTGTTTGGTTGTTTCAACAAAAAAATGAATGTTGGTTTCTTATGTTTGCACACTCACGCGATAGAGAGCTTTTCTGATATGAAACTTCTTGGAAATGCCAAGATGTGTGGAGAGTTTACAATCTCTGGTGATCTTAAGAGAAATTAAGATTCTAGGAGAAAATTTAAGTAATAATGTTTCTGATCAAGATGTATCTGTTTACGTAAATTGTATTGCATAATAACTATTCGAAGACATTACCTTGATGTCTGGTCTTATATAGTTTTTTTGTTTATGTTTTTTTAATGGATGTTGTATCAACTTCGCACATGTACTATAATTTCATTACAAAGGACAATCTAGCATAATAGTTAATGCAAGATGGTCATGTCACTACTACAAATCTCTGTAGGAACTCTACAGGATAGGATTTGCAAAGGAAAAAAATAATCCTTTGAAGCCCTTCGGTTTATTGGAATGGATTCCTATTCCTATGTAGGATAGGAATCAATCCTTCACAATTTGGAGGAAAAAACATTAGCCTAGACTCAATGGAAAAATTTCTATCTTATGCACCAAATGGCATCTCCAAATGGCATCCCTTTCTCTATCGGAATTGAGATGTATGTCATTTCACTTCCTATGATTTTTCTATTCCTATAAAATTTCTATCCTATGAACCAAAGGAGGCCTAAATTTATGAAATATTATTTATTCTCCAATCTATCATGTCCGCTTATTTTCTCTTCCACTGTCTGTTTGATGAATAAGCTTGCACTATATTGAATGAAGTTTAATTATCATGATCTAGAGAAATAAGAATGTTACACTCCCTCCGATCCACATTAATTGTTGTTGATTTAGTACAAGTATTGTTTAACTTTAATCATATAAGATGTTTCTAATTATATGAAATGATCTTTTAGTCGTTGGATGGTAGAATAGAATACAAAAGATATGCTTATTTTTTTGCATATGCAATAGATGTTCACAAAGCACGTAAGTTGCATTACTGCCTCACGTTGATGACATTATATCTAAACATTTAACAATGTTTCTTTTGGTGATATTCCAAATAAATATTTACCATCTAGGTAACGAAACATATTTACGGCTGAAATTACATTGATTAACTTAGACACTCACATGTATTTGTGTTTACCAATGGTTAAAGTTACTTTCATTGCTTCTGGAGCGTGTTCCAATATATTTACATATGTTTCAATTGTTCTGTGCAAGTAGGCACTTATATTAATATGTGGGTTACACCATAGATAATTTGTGTATATTACATACACATAAAATATGAAGTGAAATATAAAGTGAGAAAATGACAAATTGTTAAAACTAGCCCGTGCAGATGCACGGGTTCACGACTAGTGTATCTAATTTGTTGTTTGTGTACGCTTTATCATCACTGGTGCCGAACTATAATGCCAAGTGGATATATTCGGCTGTAATTTCTTTATTGTATAGTGTAGGATTATTGTACGTTTCTATGCCTTAGTCTTTTTATTGTACTAGCAAAAATGCCCGTGCGTTGCTACGGGAGACAATTGATGTGTATTAATTTAGTTAGAATTAAATGAGCAAAACACAATGATTGTTCATGCAAAATTTAAAGCGCACCAAAATTTTAGACCCACACAATAGGAAGTTATATACGGATTCCAAATGAACTTGAATTTTCTATATAGAGCTATGATTCATCGTCATATTCTAAGTTAAAATTGAACTGGTTATCTTCTCCCGACTTGAAATATATTCCATGATGGTTGTAGATGTGGTGTTGGCATGTGTTGGGTGGCTGGTGAGCACCAATTGTCCGTGCTGCTGTCACACAATATTAACAAAATAAAAAAAATTGGAAATACGCATTTTACACAAACAATTCTAAGAAACAAAAATAGTAGGTATCAAGCTCTAGAGGTCCTAAAACATGGTTTCAATTGTAATAAGGAAAAGACGTACTACCTTATCTTTCTAAATAACATTAGAAAGCATAAATAATGAGATGACACGGTTGGTTGACATATTAATACATTTTATGGAAGACTTTAATTGACTCGGTAGCAGGCAATTTGCTTTTATTATTGGGCATGTAGAGATCGATAAGAAAAAAATGTTGTTAGTGTCGATACAAACGGCCATCGTTGCAACTGGAGAAACAAAAAAATGTACATTTCTAGAGGTACATTGTTGTTGCTAATTCTTCCTTTCGTCACCATTGTAAATGGTTGTCTAGTTTGTCCGGATCACACAATCCTCCTCAACCATCTTAAAATATTCAGCCCATAATCAAATCATTCCTTTCCGGATCATATAGTCAACCGTCTTCAAGTATTCAGCACACAATCCTTTTTACCTTATTAAGGATCCCATCCATTTAAATATTCTGGCAAGGCCACCACAATCATTCCTTACCTTATTAAGGATCCCATCCATTCAAATATTCTTCTGAGCCCACACCATCCTTCCTTTGAATTAGTCATATATTTAGCCACAATAATTAGCTGCCCTTTTTTCACAGCTATTTGTTAATTACTGCGACAGCTGTATATTAACTGGTTTGATTGTGTTCAAAATTACGAGGTGGGACTATTCTTCACGCAATATGTCTATCTCAGTTGGTTGTTCTGGCCGAAAGAATTAGACAGATCCCACGCTCGATTCTGCATTGTAGTAGGGTTTTGTTTTTAGACATAGGTTTTTTTTTTCTTTCTCCAAGACCTAAGATAAGAAAGCTTGCACCCAGCCCATAAGGAAGGCCCATGTTTTTTGTGGCTAGTTAGATGGGCTGGCGTGGCTGCCTGTACCCAGACGTACAATTCTTTTAAAATTTGATAGAGAAGAGGAGACGTGGAGCGAGGTAGGATAGAAAATAGTACCACCTCGTAGGAACCGGCAAAAGAGACCATGTAGGGAAGAAGTGAAAAAAAGAATGATGATGAACCTGACTGAGTCAATCCGTGCTTTATTATTATTAGGGAAAGATTATTATTATCAACCCGACGTAGGAATTATGTCCGTGCGTTGCAACGAAAGATAAAAAAATTCGTCACATTAATGCATAAAATAAGAACACTAAGAATGATGAACTGTGGATTTATCTTACCTACCTATCCGTGCCTAGCTTTTGATGATAAATTGTGAATTTATCTAACCTACCAAATATGTCCATTTATTGAATTTTTTAGGATACAAAAAATATTATTTATTGAATATTATTTTACACAGAGATATATATCTTCATATGAAACAACGGTGCTGCGTCTTGTTGACTCCCGACTTGGCTTGCCTCCAGGCTGCTTGTGGACGTATATAAACAGGTGGGGTCGTTTTACGGGAGCAAGGCGATACTATAACGTTAGTTGTACCAACAATCGGAGGTGCAACCGTGCATGGTTCAAGTTTTTTTTAGCATCTGTTTGGCGCATTATTTTTTTTCCTTTATTAGCCAACCTCTGACGTCAGCCCAAAACTAACTGCCTAATCAAAGCCCAAGAGTGGGTCGAAGCTCATCAAACGGCCAGTAGCCAAGGCCCAGCCTAGGTCGACCTCCTCATCACTTTGCTAGACATGCTCACTACCACACGCGGTCTTCCCATCGATCTCAAGTTGCCAAGCTAGCGCCGCCACCTGCTTGCCGGCTCCACCGCCTCTTCTCATTTCTTCCACGTCCTTTTCCGTCGACCTCACCGGCTCCCGGGGCTCTGCCTCTCAACCATCGAGACCCTGAAGCGAGCGGCAATGTCCGCCGTTGCGGACGTCCCCGACAACATCCACTTCTCCATGGCAAATGTCTTCACACACCGACGACCACCTTCCTGTAGTTCCTCTTACCTCCATGCTCCTGTGCCAGCGCGCATCTGACGCCGTCCCAACCACACCCGCATGCATCGACCACCTCTAGCATGCTGGCTGCTCCTGCCACAAAGCTCTTTCTCCCGATGAGTTCAGCGTCACTAGCCTCTGTGCGACCTCTCCAAGACACGTCTTCTGCCGCCCCGGTTCGCGTCAGCCCCGATCTTTCTGCGTGTTCCGGCACCTCGCATGCACCGCCAGCCAGCGACGGTGGCTGCTCGTCATGTGCCTCGCACCACAAAACTGTCAGGTGAGAAGAAAGAAAAACAAAACAGTAGGCAAGACAAAACGTTTTGAACTTACAAAAGTACTGCGGGTTAATTACTCAAAAACAAAAGGACTTCTTTGAAAAATGCTACAACAGTGAACCCGACAGACTCAACCCGTGCTTTATTAATAGGGAAAGATAGTGTATGGTTTTAGAGGCGATAGTATAGAGTAGGATAATTCTTGAATTTGGTATATCGTTCAAACGGGGGCCCACACACCCAAACATTTCCTGGATGCCGTACAAATGAACAAACGTGTGTAATCAAAGCAGGCATTAATTGGGCTGGTCAAAATAATATTAAGTGGATCCCAAATGATGTGGCCCATCGTAACAATGACTCTTAGCAGGCCGTTAACAGGCCAAAAGCTCGATAGGGCTGCATAAATGGAAATGGCCTGCGGTCCTGTAGCAGGCCGAAATAGATGTCAATTTTGTCTCGTCCCTTTTACTTTACGGGCCAGTAAGAGGCCGAAAGTGTTATGGGGTAGAGGAGGCCCAATTTGCAAACTAGGCTGTTAACAGGCTGAAAGTCGCGCTGGGCTGGAATGATGCCTTGCAGAACGTGGGCCCCTAATGGACCTAAAGTCAAAGACCCAACTGTTGTGCAGGCCGTTAACAGGCCGAGAGACAAAATGGGCTAGGATTTGGCCCATTTACCGAATGGGCCGATTACAGGCCTAATGTCACGGCGGGCTAGAATTGGCCCAACTGTAGAATGGGTCGAGAAAGGGCCGAAAGACGTTCCGGGCCGTTAACGGGCTGGAACTAACGATGGGCCGCTAACAGGCTGAAAGAAGCTTAGGCCGCAATTGGGCCCAAAGATGTAGCGGGCCGTTAACGGGCTAAAGCTGATGATCGGCTGGAAATTGTCAAATGTAGAATGGGCCTTTGATGGGCCGATTCTGTGTAACTTGTATGGGCCATGCTTGTAAATGGGCCTGACTCAAGTAGGCCACTAATGGGCCGGCCCGCTTATTTTGACAGGCCCGGCCTTTTCACTGGAATGGGCCTCTGTTGGGCCGTGCCACGTGTCGATATATCATAGGCGCCTCCTGTCCAATGAATGGATGACATCTGTCCCAACGGTGAGCCAGCACGTGTTTCCTCCGGCCAATGAGAATTTTACATGTGGAAAATCCTCATTGGTCTGGGCTGTTAGCAGGTTATCGGATCCAAAACCGGACCTAGTAGCTTAACGGCGACCCGTTACGGTGGATGCCATGTGTCGGTCACCCTTGACGAAAGCACTTCTATGACGCGTGATTTATCATCATGGAAGTGGACACTTCTGTATGATAATTTTCGTAATGTCGTGGAACACTTCTATGATAGCACATGTATGACTATCTTGATTCAGTCATAAAATTGTCATGGATGTACATGCATGACAGAAAACATGATCTACTGTGACAAACACGTATCATCACGGAAGTGTCTTTTTTTTGTAGTGCATCAGGGTACGGTGCTCTTCCACAACGGAAGCACGTTGAAGCGCTTCCCTCAACGCGTCCGACATCTTCGGATGGATAGAGGTCGAGGGTTGAGTCGACGCTCCCCCTTCCCTTAAAGGGGGCTGCTCGCTCGACTCCGGAGCCACGTGGGTCTCCGGAGTCGTATTCGGCTGGGGGCCAGACTGATCCGGGCCCCCGTCATCAGTTTCCATGGGGATAGTGTCCCCCATGTTTTCAGCAGCCGAGGCATTACCCTCTGGCACCGTTTCAGCGGCCTTCTGCACCTCCCCCTAGCCTGGGGAAGTCCTTTGTTACAACACCTTGGTGTCATCCACGGCTCGTGGCGGAGAGGCTCGCGGAGGCGTTTCGCTCTCCATCATCTCCGGCTCCTGTGAGTTTCCGAAGACGACGATTGTTGGGGGAGATCACGGGCTGGACTAAAAACACGTAAATAAAATATTATCCTACGATCTGTAAAAGACCAGATGTAGGTATAGTATCTTTGAATACTTATGATTCGGCGGGGGGCTTCGGCCTTAGGCGCCGCTCGGGGATGATTTCGGTGTTCGATTCAGAATCATTTGAAAGGGAAATCTTCCCCTTCTTGGACACCTCTGCTTCTAGGTCCGCAGAAGCCGACCTTTTCTTCTCTCCCTTGAGGGGAGAATTGCTCTCCTCCTCTTCCTCCTCATCTTCATCTCCTTCATGGGAGGAGAGAACCTCAGTGTCTTCGGACGCGATGTCCGAAGTACCTTTACGGCGGAGGCCACTTCTGTTCTCCTTGCCCTTCTTCTTGGCCTTCTTCTCCGGTGCCTGGTATGGCGCTGGAACCAGCATCTTCGTTAGCAGAATAGTTGGGTCTTTGGGCAGCGGAGCTGGACATTTGGTCCACTCCGCTTTCTTCGTCCAGCCATGAAGGACAAAAGGAAGGCTTAACATACTCCTCGAATCTACAAGTAGAGGTTATGTTCGCAAATCTGAAAACTTACTGGAGTGGCCGAGGCCGAGGTCTTCGGTCGTTCCCGTCCATGATTTCTGGGCCTTGAAAAGCAGCTTCTAGATTTCTTTGTGCGTCATGCCGAAGAAGTGCTGCAAGGTCCGAGGGCTGGCCATCTTGAACTCCCACATATGGAGAGTCCGACGCTGGCAGGGGAGATTCTGGCGAAAAAGTATCACCTGGATCACATCAGCGAGGCTGGTGTTCTTCTCTATCACGCCCTTGACGTGCTTCTGCAGCGTCGTCACCTCGTCGGACGATGCCCAGTCTAGGCCCTTTTTAACCCATGATGTGAGCCACATTGGAGGCCCATATTTGAACTAAGGAGTAGCAGCCCATGTGGCATCACGAGGTTCTATGACATAGAACCACTCCTTTTGCCATCCCTTCACGGTCTCCATGAAGGCCCCTGGGGCCAAGTGACGTTGGGGAGCTTGCTCACCATGGCGCCGCCGCACTCCGTGTGTTGACCATCGACCACTTTTGGCTTCACATTGAAGACCTTCAGCCATAATCCGAAGTAGGGGGGGATGCGAAGGAACGTCTCACACACGACGATGAACGTCGAGATGTGGAGGAAGAAATTTGGGGCTAGATCGTGAAAGTCTAGCCCGTAATAGAACATGAGCCTGCAGACAAAAGGGTGAAGAGGAAACCCTAGTCCACGGAGAAAGTGGGGGATAAATACCACCCTCTCGTTAGACTCCGGAGTGGGGACGACCTGCTTTTCGGCAGGAAGCCAGTGGACGGTTTCCGCGGCCAAGTACCCCACTTCCCAGAGTTCCTTGATGTTCTCCTCCGTGACGGAGGAGGCCATCCAGTTTCCTTGAGCGCCAGATCCGGACATGGCTGGAGTGTTTGCTGGGGACGTAAAGAATTGAACTCAGGAGCTGGAGCTCGAGGGTGGATGGGCTGAGGAGGAAGAAGGCGTGGCGTAAAAAGATGGATCTTTATCTCCTTATAAAGGCAGTGAATATCAAGCGCCCCCACGAGCCTTAAAACTCGCCTATTCCCAAGGGATCGTGCTAACGGCACGGTTGGATTACCCAAACCCGTATTGATGAGAAGCCTGTAATAAGGGGACACGATCTTTGTTTCGACAAGACGTGTCAATGAGGACCGCGCCTCGAAATACGAAGTGGGAGGCTAAAAAATGGTTCAAAATAATAATAACAAGGCCAGAACATAACGTCTCGCCGGAAAAGCTGTCCATGGACAGGACTTTTTTTGTTCAAGTGTTTTGCCCTTGTGGTTCAGGGTTGTGGCTGTTATACGTAGCCAAACATAGTTCTATTGACCTACTTCTTTGGAGTATTCGGAGGAGGAACCCACCTTGCAATGCCGAAGACAATCTGCGCGACGGACACATCGTCATTGAAGCCTAGTTTAGGGGCTACTAAGGGAGTCCTGGATTAGGGGGTCCACGGGCGCCCGGGCTATGTGATATGGGCTGGACTAATGGGCCAAGGAGATACAAGATAGAAGGCCTTCCCCGTGTCCGGATGGGACTCTCCTTTGCGTGGATGGTAAGCTTGGCATTCGTATGTGAAGATTCCTTTCTCTGTAAACCAACTTTGTACAACCCTAGGCCCTCCGGTGACTATATAAACTGGAGGGTTTAGTCCGTAGAGGCAAACATAATCATACATGCAAGACATCTAGGGTTTAGCCATTACGATCTCGAGGTAGATCAACTCTTGTAACCCCTATACTCATCAAAGTCAATCAAGAAGGAAGTAGGGTATTACCTCCATCAAGAGGGCCCAAACCTGGGTAAACATCGTGTCCCCTGCCTCTTGTTACCATCGATCTTCAGACGCATAGTTCGGGACCCCTACCTGAGATCGGCCAGTTTTGACACCAACGACGAGCACATGGTGGCGTACCTCGCGGAGGTACGCAAAATGGAGAAGCAATTCTTGGGCCTAGAACTGCAGCATGTGCTGCGCGGCACAAACAAGGAAGCTGATGATATCGCCAAGAGGGCGTCAAGGCGTCAGCCCCGGGAGCCCGGCGTCTTCGAGGAGCGGCTCTTCAAGCCTTCAACGGCCCCTCCGACTGCGGAGCCTATGCCTCCTCAGGAGGAGCTCCCCCGCCACCAACCTCAGGAGCTCCCGCCTGCAGCCCGACCTCAGGAGCGCGCCTGCTCCTCGCGCTTGAACCCCTGGAGGGGTGCTGGACTGAAGAATTCAAGGCATACCTGCTACAAGACGCCCTGCTAGAGAAGGAGGAGGACGCGGAGCGCGTAGCTCGGCAGGCTACAGCCTACTGCATCCAGGACCGTGAGCTGCATCGAAAACGACCAAATGATGTTTCCTTGCGATGCATCTCCAGGGAGCAGGGGCGTGAGCTGTTAGTTGACATACACGGCAGAGACTGTGGGCATCACTCGTCGTTGCGCACCTTGGTGGGCAAGGCGTTCCGCAATGGATCCTATAGGCCCACGGCACTCAACGACGCAGCCAAGCTGGTGAAATCCTGCGAGGCCTGCCAGTTCCATGCCAAGCAAATCCACCAACTTGCTCAGGGCCTCTAGACCATCCCTCTCTCGTGGCCATTTGCAATCTGGGGGCTAGATATCCTGGGTCCATTCCCTCGAGCACCCGAGGCCTACCGCTACCTCTACGTCGCCATCGACAAGTTCACCAAGTGGGCGGAGGTGGAAGCCATCCGCACCATCCCAGCCGACACAACAGTTAAGTTCATCAAGGGCCTCATGAGTCGGTTCGGAGTCCCTAATCGCATCATCACCGACAACGGCTCGCAGTTCACTAGCAATCTCTTCAAAACATATTGTGCTAATCTTGGAACGCAGATATGCTACGCCTCAGTGGCACACCCTAGGAGAAACGACCAAGCTGAACACGCCAACGCGGAGGTACTGAGAGGTCTCAAGACAAGGACCTTTAAGAAGAAGCTCGAGGCCTGTGGCAGGGGCCGGCACGACGAGCTCTAGTCCGTACTGTGGTCCATCTGCACCACCGCCACCAAGCCAATAGGCGAGACCCCGTTCTTCCTCGTCTACGGAGCCGAAGAGGTTCTCCCTCACGAGGTCAAGCCTCGCTCCACGCGGGTGTTGGCGTTTGACGAGGCATGTCAGGAGGCCATGCGGGGCATGGACCTCATCCTGGTGGAGGAACGCCACCAGCAAGCCTCACTCTGAGCAGAAAGGTACTAGCAGGCGCTGCGATGGTAGCACTGCCGTAGCGTCCGCTCCGAGATGCTCGAGGTGGGCGATCTCTTCCTGAGGCGGGTGCTCTCCAGGGAAGGGCTGCATAAGCTCTCACTCATGTGGGAGGGCCCGTTTAGGATTGCCCGAGTCTTCAGGCCTAGCGTTGTGTGCTTGGAGACATAGGACGGGATCCCCATCCAGAACGCCTGGAACATTCAGCACCTCCGGAAGTTATACCCACGAAGCAAGGCCGAGTGCATGTGAAGGTCTCCGCTCGTGACACTCTCACGTAATAGTGAGTGGGGCTGTACATGCCCTGGAGTCTTCGGAGTGCCGCCCTCGAGCCTCGGGGGCTCCCTCCCATGTCCTAGTGGCAGCACTTAGCTCCGCGCTGGTAAGAAGACTAGACTAGGTGCCGGACGTGGCTGTTCATTTGCTTTCTATAGCTGGTTGCAGCCTTTTTATGAAATTTGGAGTTCTGGCGTTTGTCGATTGCTTGGTTGAGCCCCCTTCTCCTCTACTTCTTCGCTCACTTCTTTGTTTTGCGTCAGGGAGGACGACAGTTGCCTGACGCTCTCCCTCTTTGGCCTGCGCGGGGGCTGGGTAGGTGTGCACGCGCTGGGCTAGCCTAAACCACGGACACACCTCGCCAAAGCCATGTTGCCCCAGAGCTTTGGCTCCCTTGATCTGCGTGAGGCTCCCTTGATTGAGCTCGTGATTGGCACACCCTCCTAAGTGTGTGCCCCACAGGTACCCTGACGCGGTGCGCTAAGCCATGATTAGCCCATGCCTGATGGCTCGCTTAAGGAGGAGTAAGGCACCCAACAGATGACATAACAAACTCTACAGCTTAGTGACGCCTCCTGAGGTCAGCGGCTCCCGAGTCGGCAATAAGGAGGCCTCACTAGATGCCAGGAACCCCACCCCCCCGAGACAGGAAACTACCCCGAGCGTATCAAGCTAAGACACCCCCTTCTTTTGCATCTACGTGGAACACGAACAACGTTGGAGCAATAAGCATAACATAGTAGCATAGGGATCACAGTTCATTACACGCCCCAGCAGGGCATCTACCTTTTTCAAAATGCAGGAAGAAAGGAAAGGTCAAACAAAAGCAGCCCGCATGACCGCGGTAGCTGATGAGGCACGACTCTGAGGGCCTCCCAGACTCAGCTCAATCTGAGTCCCTCTCGTGCGTCACCGCCGCACAGCGGCGAGACGACCTGCGGCCGTCCTTGAATCGGGCCCGGCAGCGAGGCAGCTGGTCGTAACCGCCGCTGCTAGTGCTCTCGTTGGTGGAGAATCTGTCGCCGCTGGGCGAACCGCGGATGCCGCCAAGGGCAATCTTGCCCTCGGCCTCGTCACGGCCATCGCCCAGACCGAGCTCACCGTCGCCTCCGCTGTCTTCGGGGCAGCACCCTGCGTGGCGACTGTCGGTGTCAAAACCGGTAGATCTCGGGTAGGGGGTCCTGAACTGTGCGTCTAAGGATCGATGGTAACAGGAGACAGGGGACACGATGTCTACCCAGGTTCGGGCCCTATTAATGGAGGTAAAACCCTACGTCCTACTCTTGTTTATATTGATGGAGTATCAAGTACAGAGTTGATCTACCTCGAGATCATATGTTGTGGTCTAAAACCTAAGGGTATGGTGAATAATATCATAATCATCTATTGACTAGCCTGGGCTCGGCTTATATAACATACAATAGGCCTAGGATAACAAGAGTCCTAGTCGAATACGTTGGTGGAGAGGAGTCCTTGTCTTGATCACCAAGTCTTGTGGAATCTTCCTCGTATATGTCTTCGGCTGTCCGAACTGGCCCATGAGTAAACGGCCATGGGGGTCCTCGGCCCAATCCAATTGATCGGGAGACGACGTGGTGAGTACCCGCTAGTCTAGGACACCGTCAGTAGCCCCCTGAACCGGTCTTCAAGTTAGGAATGCTCCTCGGTTCTTCCGAACTATTCTTCGTCTTCGGTCGCCGGTCTTGAAAATTGGTTCAACAAATCTTCCCATCTATGGGTATCCGAGGAGCACTTTAAGTCTTCGACCTTTATCAATGCCTCGTTATTTTTACGCCACACCTCGGGTTTGTAGTTGTTCCCGGGCGGCAGTGTTATCTTGTGTCCGAGCTCCAATGCCGTAGTATATTCGAGGTATCTTTTGCAGACGAGCACCAACACCGGACTGCTTCCGAGCACCAACGCCAGAATGTATCCGATATCCAACGCCAGACTATGTCCAAGATCCAATGCTGGACTATATCTGAGGTGTCATAAATCACCTTGGTTCAAAAAAGTTGAAGGAGCTTAGCCGAGCTTAATGCCGGAAATTCCCTCTATGGAGCCAGCCACTAGCGCCCGAGCTTTATGCCGGACTGCTTCCGAGGTGGTGCACCACCCCGACTGCGGGCCGATTTTTGTCAATATTTTTGTTTGGTGCAATTTATTCTTTGCCGAGATATATAGCCAGTAGCCCTCAAGGTTTGTATCGGTCTAAAACCCGAGATGCACCTGAAGGATGACATAACACCGCTAATCCCAGTAGCCCCTGAGACTCAGGTTGATTCACAAAATTGGCCTGAGGATCAACTCCTAGCTCGGAGGAATACTTCGGGACAGAAAAAGCGGTGTGCAAATTCCTCGAGACTCAGGTTGGGTGTGGCCGACCAACCTGAGGAAGATAATCTCCTACAAAGCTATATTGCACTTTAAATTTTCTGCACTAGATTTGTCAATGCAGTAGCCCCCAAGACACTGGTCGGGTGGCAACACCAGATCAGGGGATCTATATGCCCCTTTCAATATTAGTGAATGATAAGCTCGAAGCCCAGTAGCCCCCGAGCCTTAATGCGGGCACGGGTGGCCGAATTAAGGATCGATATCCATAGTAAAATCACGAATTATGTGTAATGACTATGATCGGATCAGCATTGTACAAAACATTGTTGACCGACCATCGGCTTCAATGTCTTCGGCCAGGAGCCGAGGAGTGTTTTCCTACTTTATAAAGCAGTTATAAGGGCAAAGATTTATGGAAAACAAGGCAATCCGGCCATACGGTTTTATAAACAAAGGTACACGGAAAGATATCTTATATTACATTTTAATGTAAGAAACATCTTCCAAAAAAACAGTCCCGCTATCGGTTCCTTTCATTGGGTCGTCATGCTTATCATGATCATGAAACCTCACCTCTGATCAATGTGGGAGGAAAGTATTAAGGATTTAGTTCATGGAAAGTTCCCGAACTCTATGGTATTAATTAACCAAAAGTTTCACTTTCGTCGTTGCCGACCAATGTGATCCTTTAAGATTGCTAGCTTTTGGCTTCACCCAGTCTGAGGTACTTACTTGGATGACCCAGTAGTAACAATCACAGAGGTGCTCCCTTTACCACCTAGCCGAACAATCGGGAATGTAGGGGTAAGCACAGGAGCCAGGCAACCCAGCTTGGCCAAAATCTTAAGTCAAATTGATGCATATTTATGGCTTTATAATGATGATTGCAGAAGGAGGCCCTCGTATATTAAATACAAACGACGATGCCATGTTTATTTTGAATCCATTGCGTCCATTTATCATTTGAAAGTGGCCCGTCGTCGGCTTCCACCTCCTTGTAGCTGCTACGCAGGGTGTCTCCACAATAACAAAACAACCCTTGGCCGACGTATCGGTGCCCGAAGGCGGTTGTGTTAGTGGAAACAAGGCAGTCAGATATGCGGGCTTTATAACTTTCACTTAGTCATAGGAGATTTAAAGATGGGAGGCGAGCTACTAGCCCCTGGTTAGTGTTCGGCGACAGCCGAGGTCAAGCCGTAAACACTTCGGCCAATGTTATGAAAGGCCCATCATTTAACACGGGGTAATCGGTATTGATCTATAATTTCACACCATCATCGGATCGCTGACCAGTTTACGCCCATTGTGACAGTAAGTTTTCGGATTTCTCCACTGAGGTGCTTAACCATTCGAGTTGGAAGCACAATCGAAGTGGTTCTCTCTTTGCACACCTAGCCGAACAAAGCAGAACGTAGGAGGAAAGCATAGGAGCTGGGCAACCCAGCTATTGACCCAAGACACAATTTGAAACCGATGCATATATAGCAATATCCGATAATGTTTTCGCCGAATCTCTAAAGGTGTTCGGCGTTGCACTGTGAGACTTGTGCTGAAAACACACAAATAGTTTAAAAGTGCCATAAGCTTGGAAAACCAGAAAATGTCAGTAAAAACTTGATGTCCGAACAAGATCAAGTGTTCGGTGCCAATCCAAAAATTGGAAAAAAGAAAAAAATTGTGCTTCTGTCGTGCTTTAACATGACACACCCGATCTCAACACTTCAAGCGGGCCAGCCTATGGCTTCGAGCTCCTTATCCCAAAGGCGGGGTACTTCTTCGAGGCCAGTTTAGCAAACTAAACTCGAGCGGCTTTTTATAGAGAAGACAAGCTATCCGGCTATTGACCATACACTCGAGTCAAAAAAGGAGCGGTAGAAAAAGACTTTGCCACGACCAAAAAGAAAACACATTTACTATGAAACATCTCATATAAATTTTAAGAGCCCCAAGTGACTTGGGTAAAAGAATTTTATGTATAATGATTGTATGTACCGATGTACTTATATCATATCTGTGTTCACCCGAACTTTAAATGCATCTTAACCGACCGTCGGCTTCTCCCTCTTCGGTCAAGGACCGAAAAATGTCATGTACTCCACCTGTCAAAAGCATCGACGGTGTGGGCAATCAGGCCATAAGGCTGTAACAAGCAAAGCGCGCTCAGGGAACTTATGCTATATTACTGACAAAGTGTAAGAAGCATCTTTGAAGAAAATAGTACCTCCATCTATACCTTTCTTAGGTTTCTCATTGTTACTATGAAACTTGTGCAATAGATTTTTTGTACTCATGAGTTCCGTTGTGTGCCGACCATTATTCAAAACAATAAGAGCGCTAGCTTTCGGCTTCACCCAGTCTGAGGTACTAACTCGGATGACCGGGTTGTAACAATCACAGAGGTGCTCCCTTTACTACCTAGCCCAACAATCGGGAACGTAGGGGTAAGCACAGGAGCCAGGCAACCCAGCTTGCGAAACACTTAAGTCAACATGGTGCATATTGTGGCATAATACACGAACAAGGAACGAAGTCGTACAAGTATAATCATATGCAAGAGGGAAGGCTTCATAAAGGAAGCACCCAAGTAAACGGGGTATTTGAATTTGTGTGTCACAAACAAAGTTTTGACAAGGAAATTTTTCACAAACAACTCTTTGCCAAAAAAGTAAAATGCTTGGTAGAACCGAACAAAATTTAAAAATTGAAAACTTTGAGCATAAAAGTGACTTAGTTGATTATTGTGTTCGGTACTGATGACGCGGTCCGAGCTTACGGCGGGACGAGGTCCCAGCCCGCAAGCTCGGCACTCTAGAGTGGTGACATAGCATGGCCAATTTAGGCCGACAGAGTGACGTCGACGTCCCCGGTGTGGTTTAATGAAGTGAGGGTGAAGGCCCCAGTCCAGCCGAGGTGACAACACTGCCCGACCAGGATCATTTACCTGTGCACAGGAAATAGTGCAAACCAGAGATAATAGTAATGATAATAAATTATAAAAAATTGTTGCATAAATAATAATTTATGCAAAGTGAGTAATAAAAGACATATGGCATGTGTGTCGAACACTCGATGAGGTAGAGCTCCCTCAGCGATACCAAAGTCCTGAGGCAACCGAACATGTCGGTATGACAATTCGACCAACAAGGTGATCATGCGAGCCGATTTAGGCCGATTGGAACGACGAGGACGGCTTGCCGGAGTGAATGCGTGACGCAGTCGAAGTCGATTATCTACACATGTAAAATAGTGCAGTCCAACAATAATAATATAAATATATAAAAATCCTCGCGTAGTTAATTTACGCAAAATAATTTATTTAGAGATATGTGGCCTGGCGTCGAAGTTAATGTCGATGCAGGGCGTCGGCGTGATGCGGTAAAGGCGTGGCAAAGCCGAACCACCACGCAACCGTCGTTAATGCGACCACCATTTGATAGACCTGTGTACAGATGATGGAACAAACCAGAGTAATAATTCCTTGGGAAAAATAAACCCAAACAAGCAAAAATTGCTGGGATTAATAGCACCTGGTTTATTTGTTGTAGCAGTCCGAAGAAAAGTGATTCCCAAAATTGGTACTCGATCTGCATTGCCTGATGGGCGATAAAGCGACGGCATGGCTATGCTGGCAAAGGTTGGCTCGACGAGGCAAAGCCCCCGGTCCAGCTAACGTGACGAAGCTGGTCAGCTGGTGACACCGAAGTCACCGGAGTATGTTGATGAAGAAATAGCAATGTCCCCAATCCAGCCGAGGTGTCGAGGCCTCCATGTCACCCGATGAGTCGAAGCAGGTCGGCCGGTGATGCCGAAGCCACTAGAGTAGGTTTGATGAAGATATGGTGAAGCCCCCAGTCCAGCCGAGGTAACGGAACAGGTTGGTAAGGAGACATTGCAGCTATCGTGTCCGCCGAGGTGTTAAAGCAGTTCAGCATGATGGACATCGGCTTGAAGAAGCAACAGTGCGGCCATGCCGACACATGTCGTAATTTCTGACGCGGTCAATGTCGGCTTTGATGAAGTGACCATGCGGCGATGCCGGTGTGCCTGCTCCACGTGATCCGTGGGATGGCGATGTTGGTGATGATTTATCCTTTGTGATTCTGAACTCTTCTTCAGCTCGCCGAGATGATGATTCGAAGAAGTTGAGCTCGGCTCAACAAAGCAACGACGTGTCTACTGCAGGTCAGCAACCGTGAAGCAATATTGCCGGACTGGTTTGACACCAGCATGACGGTGAAGATTATCTCCGAAAAGGAGAAAATTTTGTGAGCATGTGTTTGGAAACAAAACACAATACCCTAGAAAGAGATTCCTCCAAAAAGGTTGTTTGAAATCCCGTTCATAAAAAGGATGAACTCGGGCCGGATTTGTTCTTGCATAGAAAACAGATATGAAAAGTGATACACAAATAGGAAGGTTCCCGGAGTTTGGACGGTCGGATCGAGCTGAAATTTTGAGGGGTGGTACATATGGGAATTACACAGTAGATGAATGGTTGAATATTCCAAAGGATCTCCGAGATGGGCTCTGGAGACCACGCCCTAAACTCATCCAGATTCCCATCCAGATTTGACAGGGCTCCGGTATATCGTAGATTGCCAGAAATTCCTTCATCATAACTCGACGAATTTTCCAGGGTTGTTGTAGACTCACTTCCGCACAATTCCACCAAAGGAATCGTCAAAGCGATGCTCGAGGAGGTGGTGGCTGCGGGTACAAGTTCGCTATTCAAAAAAATAGCACGGTCGCCCGAGGGCAATGTTGACGTTGAGCCCCCGAGCTCCATGGATGATTCCTCCATGATCTTGATAGAGACCGGAGATGATGTTGGTGAAGGCCCCCGTCCAAACATGACGATCGGAGATGGAGCGCGGTCCTCGGTCGAGCCAAGGTGACTAGTCATGTCGGCAATGAAGATGCCGGCGTCGCAGTTGATCTGCGGGCGAGCCATTGATCCTTTGCCGATGACACATCGGAACTCTCAATAAAAGCACCATTGTTGGTGTCAAAACCGGAAGATCTCGGGTAGGGGGTCCCGAACTGTGCGTCTAAGGATCGATGATAGTAGGAGACAGGGGACACGATATTTACCCAGGTTCGGGCCCTCTTGATGGAGGTAAAACCCTACGTCCTGCTCTTGTTTATATTGATGGAGTATCAAGTATAGAGTTGATCTACCTCGAGATCATATGTTGTGGTCTAATACCTGAGGGTATGATGAATAATATCATAATCGTCTATTGACTAGCCCGGCCTCGGCTTATATAACATACCAGAGGCCTAGGATAACAAGAGTCCTAGTCGAATACGCCGGTGGAGAGGAGTCCTTGTCTTGATCACCAAGTCTTGTGGAATCTTCCTCGTATATGTCTTCGGCTGTCCGAACTGGCCCGTGAGTAAACGGCCATGGGGGTCCTCGGCCCAATCCAACTGATCGGGAGACGATGTGGTGAGTACCCCCTAGTCCAGGACACCATCAGCGACCATCTTCCCGAAACTCCCTCACGAAGAGGGTCGCGGTGCCATCATACTTGAAGTGGAGGGTACACCGCCCGCTCAGGCCGCGCGCGTAGGCAGAAGTCTGCCAGCCACGGGCCAGGGCCACGTTGCCCGTGACGGAGACCTCCACCACGACCCATGAGGCCTTGATGCAGCAACCGTCAGCCTGCAGCCAGAGGTTGTTGAGACCACGGGCCGGCAGCTCACCAGCAAAGGACCGCCGAAGCTGGAGCCAGGTGCCAGCCGGGCTCTCTGACCACACGATGAATGCTGGGAGCACCTCCGCCGAATGGAAGCGCAGCCGAGGAGGCCGGTCGACCATGGCACGCCTCCCCTCGGTGCAAGGGCCACTCCGCCTAGAGCGGCCCTTGCCTTGGGAGGAGACACCGCTGTGGCCGCCGAGGATGACGGCAGTCCCCGATGGAGTGCGACCGCACCCCCGAGGAGCCACAACAGGGGTCATGGCATGCTTACAGGGACGGCCCCGCCCCCTCTTGGGCGGTGGCGAGCCGGGCCCCTCCTGGCGAGCCTTCCCCTTCTCCGCGGCTGAAAACCTCTTCGTTGGCGCCATGGGACTGCAACAAGGTGTCGAGGCAAAGAGGAAGAAGAAGGAGAAATCGGTGAGGAAGTAGAGATGAGTGAGGGGGGCTCTGCCCCTCCCCTCATTTATAGCCAGAAGGAGGCCAACCGCCAGCCTCCACAATCGCATGTAATGATGATTTTTTCCTGCATGCAGCGGCGTCTCGTCAAGTTGGATGGTTGATGAGGCAACAAGGGAAAGCAGAGGCGCCCACATCCCATCACCACGCGTTGACCAAGGCCGCAGGTGGTTGGGGCCCGCGACGCTGCGCAATTGCTCTTTGGCTTTGCCTCAAAGCCAAGTTCTTGTGCCCCTTAGGCCCGGGGGCTACTATCGGCGTCCTAGGAACGGGGGTACCCAGACTTGCCTGCCCGTGGCCCGCGAGCGTGGCTCCACCAATGGCCTGGTATGGCCCAGCTTTAGCAGCGACCACCCAAGACCCTTGCAAGGGGCCAAGCTCGCGAGGCGGACGACACCAAGACCTCCCAGGGGGTGGCCTCATTAGGTCAGCTCCCTAGGAGTGGAGATATCTATGCAAGGGGTATCTCGTGAGGTTCACGTGATGTGAGCCGTGACGACCAAGGCTAGGGGGCGCCAGCGGGCGTAGTGTACCGGTTTCCTCTTTGGTGCTAAGGAGAGCGCAGGCGCGGGGTCCCAAGGCATCAGGCAAAGGTTCCATATCGGTGCAACAAGACCAAGACCATCAGGACAGCAGGATGGAGGTCATCGCGGAGCCCACATCAGCATCACCACTACAGCCTTTGGCAGGTGAGGACCACCGTTTGTCAGGATATCTTGTACTGTTGTCCCCCTTCAAACTTGGCCGTTGTGGGATCCCTTCGCGTCTAACATTTGGGAAGAGGGTCAAGTCCACTATAAATAGGACTTATCCACCACCATAGAGGGGGATCGTATCAATTACACCCTGACCAGCTCATCTAGCTCAAAAACACCTCACCTCCTGAGGCTGTTCATCCACTATAGTAGTTCATACTCAGCCCCTCAAGGCAATCCACCACACACTGGAGTAGGGGATTACACCGCAAGGTGGCCCAAACCAGTATAAAAGCTCGTGTCTCTTGTTCTTTGGGTCTGTCGAGTTAGGCCGTGAGATCGTTGAGCGAGCGAGCTAGGAAGAGAGTGTTCTTCGTGTGCACCCCAGAGTTCGAACCTCACTAGGGTTTGGCGGAACCCGTGATTCGACAACATCTTATTTTGATTAGTACGGTGGTAGCATTATAAGATGATTCCTCACCAAACTTCAAGGTATAAGTGTTCTCCCTGAGTATGCACCATTTCTACATTTCATCGTGCCGAGACACCACGTGATGATCAGGTGTGATAAGCTCTACGTTCACATACAACAGGAGCAAGCCCGTTTTGCACGTGTAAAATACTCGGGTTAAACTTGACGAGCCTAGCATATGCAGATATGGCCTCGGAACACTGGGACCGAAAGGCCGAACCTGGATCATATAGTAGATATGATCAACATAGAGATGTTCACCATTGAAAACTACTCCATCTCATGTGATGATCGGACATGGTTTAGTTGATATGGATCACGTGATCATTTAGATGACTAGAGGGATGTCTATCTAATTGGGAGTTCTTAACTAATATGATTAACTGAACTTTAATTTATCATGAACTTAGTCCTGATAGTATTTGCAAATTATGTTTTAGATCAATAGCTCATGTTCTAGCTCCCCGTTTATTTTTGATATGTTCCTAGAGAAAAATAAGTTGAAAGATGATAATAGCAATGATGCGGACTGGATCCATGATCTGAGGATTATCCTCATTGCTGCACAGAAGAATTACGTCCTTGATGCACCGCTAGGTGACGGACCTTTTGCAGGAGCAGATGCAGACGTTATGAACATTTTGCAAGCTCGGTATGATGACTACTTGATAGTTTAGTGCCTCATGATTTACGGCTTAGAACCGGGACTTCAAAAATGTTTGGAACGCCACAGAGCATATAAGATGTTCCAAGAGCTGAAATTGGTATTTTAGACTCATGCCCAATTCGAGAGGTATGAGACCTCTGACAAGTACTTTGCCTACAAGATGGAGGAGAATAGCTCAACCAGTGAGCATGTGCTCAGAATGTCTGAGTACTACAATCGCTTGAAATAAGTGGGAGTTAATCTTCCATATAAGATAGTGATTGACAGAGTTCTCTAGTCACTATCACCAAGTTACTGGAACTTCATGATGAACTATAATATGAAAGGGATGGAAAAGACAATTCCTGAGATCTTCGCAATGCTAAAGGCTGCGGCGGTAGAAATAAAAAAGGAGCATCAAGTGTTGATGGTTAACAAGACCACTAATTTCAAGAAAAAGGGCAAAGGGAAGAAGGGGAACTTCAAGAAGAGTAGCAAGCAAGTTGCTACTCTAAGGAAGAAGACCAAGTCTGGACCTAAGCCTGAAACTGAGTGCTTCTACTGCAAAGGGACTGGTCACTGGAAGTGGAACTGCCCCAAGTATTTGGTGGATAAGAAGGATGTCAAAGTTTAAGGTATATTTGATATACATGTTATTGATGTTTACTTTACTAGTGTTCATAGTAACCCCAGGGTATTTGATACCGGTTCAGTTGCTAAGATTAGTAACTCAAAACAAGTGTTACAAAATGAACACAGACTAGTTGAGGACGAGGCAACAATGTGCGTTGGAAGTGATTCCAAGGTTGATAAGATCACCATTGCATACTCCCTCTACCTGCGGGATTAGTGTTGAACCTAAATAAATGTTTTTGTAGTTCACGTTGAGCATGAATATGATTGGATCATGTTTATTGCAATACAGTTATTCATTTCAGTCAGAGAATAATTATTGTTCCATTTACATGAATAAAACCTTCAATGGTGATACACCCAATGTGAATGGTTTTTTGAATCTCGATCGTGGTTATACACATATTCATAATATTGATGCCAAAAGATGCAAAGTTGATAATGATAGTGCAACATATTTGTGGCACTGTCGTTTAGGTCATATTGGTGTAAAGCGCATGAAGAAACTCCATGCGAATGGGCTTTTGGAAACACTTGATTATGAATCATTTGATGCTTGCAAACCATGCCTCATGGGCAAGATGACCAGGACTTCGTTCTTCGAAACAATGAGCGAGCCACTAACTTACTAGAAATAATACATACCGATGTATGCGGTCCGATGAGTGTTGAGGCTCGCGGCAGGTATCGTTTTTTCTAACCTTCACAGTTGATTTGAGCAGATATAGGTATATCTACTTAATGAAACACAAGTCTGATATGAAAAAGTTCAAAGAATTTCAGAGTGAAGTGGAGAATCATCGTAACAAGAAAATAATGTTTCTGCGATCTAATCGTAGAGGCGAATATTTGAGTTACAAGTTTTGGCGTTCATTTAAAACAATGTGGAATAGTTTCACAACTCACGCCATCTGGAACACCACAGCGTAATGGTGTGTCCAAACGTCATAACCGTACTTTATTAGATATGGTGCGATCTATGATGTCTCTTACCGATTTACTACTATTGTTTTGGGGGTTATGCATTAGAGACAACTGCATTCACATTAAATAGGGCACCATCTAAATCTGTTGAGACGACACCGTATGAACTATGGTTTGGGAAGAAACCAAAGTCGTTGTTTCTTAAAGTTTGGGGTTGCGATGCTTATGTGAAAAAGTTTTAAACTGATAAGCTCGAACCCAAATCGGAGAGGTGCGTCTTCATAGGATACCCAAAAGAAACTGTTGGGTACACCTTCTATCACAGATCCGAAGGCAATATACTTGTTGCTAAGAAAGGATCCTTTCTAGAGAAGGGGTTTCTCTCGAAAGAAGTACGTAGAGCTAAGAAACTGTTGGGTACTCGAAAGAAGGAAGGTAGAACTTGATGAGATAATTATACCTTCTCCCGAATTGAAAAGTAGTTCATCACAGAAATCAATTCCAGTGATTCCTACACCAATTAGTGAGGAAGCTAATGATGATGATCATGAAATTTCAGATCAAGTTACTAACGAACCTCGTAGGTCAACCAGAGTACGCTCCGCACTAGAGTGGTACGGTAATCCTATTCTGGAAGTCATGTTTCTAGACCATGACGAACCTACGAACTATGAGGAAGCGATGATGAGCCCAGATTCCACGAAATGGCTTGAGGCCATGAAATCTGAGATGGGATCCTTGTATGAGAACAAAGTATGGACTTTGATTGACTTGCCAATGACCGACGGGCCATTGAGAATAAATGTATCTTTAAGAGGAAGACGAATGATGATAGTAGTGTTACTATCTACAAAGCTCGAATTGTCGCAAAAGGTTTTTGACAAGTTCTAGGTGTTGACTATGATGAGATTTTCTCACTCGTGTCAATTCTTAAAAGTATGTCTGGATCATGTTAGCAATTGCCGCATTTTTGGAAATCTGGCAAATGGATGTCAAAACTGTATTTCTTCATGGATTTATTAAAGAAGATGTGTATATGATGCAACCAGAAGGTTTTCTCAATCCTAAAGGTGCTAACAAAGTGTGCAAGCTCCAGCGATCCATCTATGGACTGGTGCAAGCATGCCGGACTTGGAATATAGGCTTTGATGAGTTTATCAAAGCATATGATTTTATATAGACTTGCGGTGAAGTCTGTATTTACAATAAAGTGAGTGGGGGCACTACAACCATTCTGATTGGTATATGTGAATGACATATTGTTGATCGGAAATGATCTAGAATTTTCTAGAAATCATAAAGGATTGTTTGAAAGGAGTTTTTTCAAAGAAAGACCTCGGTGAAGCTACTTACATATTGGTCATCAAGATCTATAAAGATAGATCAAGATGCTTGATAAGACTTTCTATGAGTACATACTTTGATAAGATTTTGAAGGAGTTCAAAATGGATCAGTCAAAGAACGAGTTCTTGCCTGAGTTGTAAGGTATGAAGTTGAGTAAGACTCAAAACCCAACCACTACAGAAGATAGAGAGAGAACGAAAGTCATTCCCTATGCCTCAGCCATAGGTTCTATAAAGTATGCCATGTTGTATACCAGACCTATTGTGTACCTTGCCATGAATTTTTCAAATGGGTACAATTGTGATCCAGGAGTAGATCATTGGACAACGGTGAAAATAATCCTTAGAGGACCAAGGAAAGATTTCTCGGTTATGGAGGTGATAGAGAGTTCATCGTAAAGAGTTATGTCAATGCAAGCTTTAACACTGATCTGGATGACTCTGAGTCTCAATCTGGATACATATTAAAAGTGGGAGAAGTTAGCTAGAGTAGCTCCATGCAGAGCATTGTAGACATAGAAATTTGCAAAATACATACGAATCTGAATGTGGCAGACCTGTTGAATAAACTTCTCTCACAAGCAAAACATGATCACACCTTAGTACTCTTTGGGTGTTAAATCACATGGCGATGTGAACTACATTATTGACTATAGTAAACCCTTTGGGTGTTTGTCACATGGTGATGTGAACTATTGGTGTTAAATCACATGGCGATGTGAACTACATTATTGACTCTAGTGCAAGTGGGAGACCGAAGGAAATATGCCCTAGAGGAAATAATAAAGTTGTTATTTATATTTCCTTATATCATGATAAATGTTTATTATTCATGCTAGAATTGTATTAACCGGAAACTTGATACATGTGTGGATACATAGACAAAACACATTGTCCCTAGTAAGCCTCTACTAGACTAGCTCGTTAATCAAAGATGGTTAAGTTTCCTAACCATAGACATGTGTTGTCATTTGATGAACGGGATCACATCGTTAGGAGAATGATGTGATCGTCAAGACCCATCTGTTAGCTTAGCATAATGATCATTAAGTTTTATTGCTATTGCTTTCTTCATGACTTATACATATTCCTTTGACTATGAGATTATGCAACTCCCGAATACCGGAGGAACACCTTGTGTGCTATCAAACGTCACAACGTAACTGGGTGATTATAAAGATGCTCTAAAGGTGTCTCCGAAGGTGTTTGTTGGGTTGGCATAGATCAAAATTAGGATTTGTCACTCCGAGTATCAGAGAGGTATCTTTGGGCCCTCTTGGTAATGCACATCGTAATAAGCCTTGCAAGAAATGTGACTAATGAGTTAGTTGCGTTATGATGCATTATGGAACGAGTAAAGAGACTTCCTGAGAACGAGATTGAACTAGGTATGGAGATACTGATGATCGAATCTCGGGCAAGTAACATACCGATGACAAAGGGAATAAGGTATATTGTCATAACGATTTGACTGATCAAGATCTTCGTAGAATATGTGCGAACCAATATGAGCATCCAGGTTCCGCTATTGGTTATTGACCGGAGAGGTGTCTTGGTCATTTCTACATAGTTCTCGAACCCGTACGGTCTGCACGCTTAACGTTCGATGATGATTTGCATTTATGAGTTATGTGTTTTGGTGACTGAAGTTTGTTCGGAGTCCCGAATGAGATCACGGACATGACGAGGAGCCTCAAAATGGTTGAGATGTAAAGATTGATATATTGTAAGGTAGTATTCGGACACCGGAAGGGTTCTGGAGTGTATCGGCTACATACCGGAGTACCGGAGGGGTTACCGGAACCCCCAGGGAAAGATATGGGCCATAGGAGGTTGGCTAACCAGCCCACAAGGGGTTGGTGCACCCCCCACAAGGTAGGAGGCTGAATTGGACTAGGGAAGGGGGCGCCACCCCCCTTTCCTTCTCCTACTCACTCTGCTTCCCCTTTTCCCCCTCCGGTAGAAGGAAAAAAAGGAGGGTCGAATCCCACTAGGACTGGAGTCCTAGTAGGACTCCCCTCTCCTTGGCGCGCCCCTTGTGGCTGGCCTCCTCCCCAACTCCTTTATATACGGGGGCAGGGGCACCCCAAAGCACATCAATTGTTCTCTTAGCCGTGTGCGGTGCCCCCCTCCACAGTTTACTCCTTTGGTCATAACGTCGTAGTGCTTAGGCGAAGCCCTGTGCGTATCACATCACCATCACCGTCACCATGCCATCGTGCTGACGGAAATCTCCCTCGACCCTCTGCCGGATCAAGAGTTCGAGGGACGTCATCGAGCAGAATGTGTGCTAAACATAGAGGTGCGGTACGTTCGGTACTTGGATTGGTTGGATCGTGAAGACGTTCGACTACATCAACTACGTTAACCTAACGCTTCCATTTTCGGTCTACGAGTGGACATGGACACACTCTCCCCCTCTCGTTGCAATGCATCTCCTAGATAGATCTTGCATGATCGTAGGAATTTTTTTGAAATTGCATGCTACGTTACCCTTCATCATTTGCCACTGTGGTAACCCCTTAGCCTATAGAAGGATGTCCATGGCGATTTAGAATAGGATTCAGACCCTTATACACTCTTACACGCGTAGCCGCTCTCCCCAAGGTGACCTTGCTAGGCTTGAGCGCTGCGTGTTCGTCACGGTCCTCCTTCCATTCCACCAAAGAGGGAGTAGGGTTTTACACTTTGCAACGGCCCGAACCTGGGTAAAAATCACCGTGTAACCATTGTCGTGCTGCCCTACGGTCTCTGCTCTTTGTGCAACATGCCCCTCCCCCTTGCCAAACCACAAGGGGCCACTGGCCCCATAGGTGATCATGTTCTGCCACGACACCATCATAAACTCTCATCTCTTGCATTACATTGTTTGCCATTTGCCTCTTGTTTTCCTCTCCCGCATATCTAAAACATTTTCGGAAAAATACAAAAATATTTGCCTTTTTATTCGCCCTTCTTGCGTTCGTCTTTTCATTTGCTTTTGATTTGCTTGTGTGCTAGACTGCTTGCTTTGTCACGATCTCTCAAGAAACTACCAAGTTGTGTGACTTCTCCAAAACTAATAATAATGATTTTATTAGTACTCCGACCGCTCCCGCCACTAGTGCGGAATCTTATGAAATTAATGCCGCTTTGTTGAATCTTGTTATGAAAGAACAATTTTCTAGTCTTCCTAATGAGGATGCCGCATCCCATCTAAATACTTCCATTGAGTTGTGTGATATGAAAAATAAAAAAGATGTGGGATATTTTTAAATTGAAGCTATTTCTATTCTCACTACGAGATCATGCTAAAACTTGGTTTTCATCTTTGCCTAAAAATAGTATTGTTTCATGGAATAAGTGTGAAGATGCTTTTATTTCCAAGTATTTTCCTCCCGCTAAGATCATCTCCCTGAGGAACGATATAATGAATTTTAAGCAACTTGATCATGAACAAGTTGCACAATCTTGGGAGACGATGAAATTGATGATAAGAAATTTCCCTACTCATGGTTTAAGCTTATGGATGATCATACAAAGTTTTTATGCCGGATAGAATTTTTCATCTAGAAATCTTTTAGATTCTGTCACAGGAGGTACTTTTATGGAAATTACATCAGGAGAAGCTACTAAACTCCTAGATAATATTATGGCTAATTACTGTCAATGGCATACCGAAAGATCTTCCACTAGTAAAAAAGTGCATGCAATTGAAGAAATTAATACTCTGAGTGGAAAGATGGATGAACTTATTAAATTGATTGCTAGCAAGAGTGTTCCTATTGATCCTAGTGATATGCCTTTGTCCACTTTGGTTGAGAATAATAATTAATCTATGGATGTGAATTTTGTTGGTAGGAACAATTTTGGTAATAACGCATATAGAGGAAATTTCAACCCTAGGATGTTTCCTAGTAATTCCTCTAATAATTATGGTAATTCCTATAAAAATTCTTATGGAAATTATAATGAAATACCCTCTGATCTTGAGAACAATATTAAAGATTTCATTAGTTCTCAAAAGAATTTCAATGCTACGGTCAAACAAAAATTGCTTAAGATTGATGATATGGCTAGGAACGCTGATAAAATTTCTCTTGAGATTGATTCCTTAAAGATTAGATCAATGCCACCTAAGATTGATATTAATGAATCTATAAAATCTATTAAAATTTCTATGGATGAATGTAAAGAAAGAACCTCTAGGATGCATGCTAAAAGATATTGGTTTGTAAAAGCGTGTTCTTCTAGTTTTTGCCAAAATAATGATAAAGATCTTAAAGTGATTGGTGTGACTCCTATTTAATCTTTGTTTTCTAATATAAATCATGATAAACATGGGACTGGAGAGGAGTCAACTTAAGCTAGAAGGCCTCCCAATAATTTGGAGTTTGAAGATCTTAATGAAAAAATTGATAAAAGTGGGATTGGAGAGGTCAAAACTTTAAGTAGCAATGAACCCACTCTTTTGGATTTCATGGATTTTAATTATGATAATTGTTCTTTGATAGATTGTATTTCCTTGTTGAAATCCATGTTAAATTCACCTCATTCTTATAATCAAAATAAAGCTTTTACTAAACATATGGTCGATGCTATGATGAAATCTTTTGAAGTGAAACTTGTGTTGGAAGTTTCTATCCCTAGAAAGCTTTATGATGAGTGGGAACCTACTATTAAGATTAATTTTAAATATTATGAATGCAATGCTTTGTGTGATTTGGGTGTTGGTGTTTCCACTATTTTGAAAACTTTATGTGATGTGCTAGGTTTCCACAAATTTGATGATTGTTCTTTGAATTTGCATCTAGCGGATTCCACTATTAAGAAACCTATGTGAAGTATTAATGATTTTCTTATTGTTGCAAATAGGAATTATGTGCCCATAGATTTTATTGCGCTTGATATAGATTGCAATCCTACATGTCCTATTATTCTTGGTAGACCTTTCCTTAGAACGATTGGTGCATTTGTTGATATGAAAGAAGGAAACATTATATTTCCATTTCTGTTAAGGAAGGGCATGGAAAACTTTCCAAGAAAGAAAATTAAGTTGCCATATGAATCTATTATGAGGGCTGCTTATGGATTTAATGCCAAAGATGACAATACCTAGATCTATGTTTTATGCCTAGCTAGGGGCGTTAAACAATAGCGCTTGTTGGGAGGCAACCCAATTTTTATTTTGTGTTTTTTGTTTTTGGTTCTATTTTTTTAATAAATACACATTATTAATTCTGGGTAATTGTCTTTTGGTGTTTTAGTTAGTGTTTGAGCCAAGTAAGACCTTCGGGATACTTTGTATATCATTGATTTGGTTTTGCTGAAAAATAGAAACTTTTGCGTCCATTAACAAAATTGTTTACATTCATTGGAGCATGGAAAATTTCTCAATTTGTTACACAAGATTGATATATGAATTGCCTCTGTTGTCCTAATTTTTAAGAATTTTTGGAGTTACAAAAGTATACGAAGTTTACAGATTACTACAGACTGTTCTGTTTTTGACATATTTTGTTTTCTATTTGTTGTTTGCTTATTTTGATGAATCTATGGGTAGTATCGGGGCGTATGAACCATGGAGAAGTTGGAATATAGTAGATATAACACCAATATAAATTTAGAATGATTTCACAGCAGTACCTAATGACCCACAAGTATAGGGATCGATCATAGTCATTTCGATAAGTAAGAGTGTCGAACCCAACGAGGAGTAGAAGGAAATGACAAGTGATTTTCAGCAAGGTAATTTCTACAAGCACTGAAATTGTTGGTAACAGATAGTTTGATAGCAAGATAATTTGTAACGAGGAAGTAACACAACGGTAAATAAAGTGTAGCAAGGTAGCCCAATCCTTTTGTGGCAAAGGACACGCCAAAACGGTTTCTTATAATAGGCAAAGCATTCTTGAGGGTACACGGGAATTACATCTAGTCACTTTCATCACGTTGATTCGATTCGTGTTCACTACTTTGATAATTTGATACGTGGGTGGATCGTTGCTTAGGTGCCATTCTTGCTTGAACAAACCTCCTACTTATGATTAACCCCCTCGCAAGCATCCGCAACTACGAGAAAAGTATGAAGATAAAATCTGACCATAGCATTAAACTCTCGGATCCAAATCGGTCCCTTACGAAGTAGCACATAAACTAGGGTTTAAGCTTCTGTCACTCAAGCAACCCATCATCTAGTAGCTAATCCACAATGCATCCCCTTAGGACCAATTATGGTGAAGTGTCACGTAGTCGACATTCACATGACATCACTAGGCGAATCACAACATACATATCATCAAAATATCGAACACATATCAAGTTCACATGATTACTTGCAACAAGATTTCTCCCGTGACCTCAAGAACAAAAGTTTCTACTCACAAATGATAACCATGCTCAAGATCAGAGGGGTATTAAATAGTATAATAGATCTGAACATATAATCTTCCACCAAATAAACCATATAGTAATCAACTAAAAGATGTAATAGACACTACTAGTCACCCACAGGTACCAATCTGAGGTTCCGGTACAAAGATTGAACACAAGAGATGAACTAGGGTTTGAGAGGAGATGGTGTTGTTCAATACGTTGATGGAGATTGCCCTCCTAAGATGGAAGAGTTGTTGGTGATCATGATGACAATGATTTCGCCCTCCATGAGGGAAGTTCCCCCGGTGGAATCACTCCACCGGAGGGCAAAACTGCTCCTGCCCAAGTTATGCCTCAAGACGGCGGTGCTTTGTCCCAAAAGTCCTCCTCTTATTTTTCTAGGTCAAAATGAGTTATATACCAGAAGAGGGGTAACGGAGGTGGGCCGAGGAGGGCACAACCCACCAGGGCGCCCCTAGGAGGCCTGGCGCGCCCATGTGGGTTGTGCCCACCTGGTGGGCCTCCTCCGATAGTTATTTGCTATAGTATATTTTCTTTTATTCCAAAACAATTCTTCGTAAAATTTCAGCTCATTTGGGGATGTGCAAAATAGGTAAATCCGACGTAGCTTTTCCTGGTCCAGAATTCTAGCTACCGGTATTCTCCCTCTTTGTGTAAACCATGCATATTATGAGAGAAAAGGCATTAGAATTACTCCAAAAAGCATTATTATGAACAAAAACATAATAAATAACAGTAGGTAAACATGATGCAAAATGGACGTATCAACTCCCCCAAGCTTAGACCTCGCTTGTCCTCAATCGAAAAACCGGTATCGAAAAACATGTCCACTTGCTCAGAGAGAGAGAGAGAGAGAGAGAGAGAGAGAGAGAGAGGTGTCGATAAAAACAAAATACGGACATAGAAGCATCATGTATATTATTATAACACCAACAAACTTTATCATATAACTTTTGCCACATAACTTTATCATAAACTTCTCATGAACAAGTAACAAATCATCACAACATTGAAGTATAAACCATAAACTATATTGAAAACCAACAAACTAGTTTCTCAGTCAACTTTGCAACTACAATTCATCATCTTTTCAGGAAGGGCCATGTACTGGAGCCTTATGGCAAGTCCACATAGTCAACCATCATATAGTCTTCTATGATTGCTAACACTCAAAGCATACCCATGAGCAAATAGTTTCAACCAGACACACAGGAAGATAGGGGCTTATAGTTTTGCCTCCAAGCGTATTCACCTCAAGGGTGATGTCAACAATAATAACTCATGCCCACCCATATTCAACTAGATATATGTGCCTAGATCTTTCCTCACCACATGATGCTTGCAAAAGAGAAAATAAAAAGGAAAAGGGAAGAATTCTTTGACTCTTGCATAAAAGTAAATACATGAAAATAAAAGATAGGACCTTCGCAGAGGAAAGCAGAGGTCGCCATGCACTTTTTGGTTGTATGCTCAATCTCTTAGTGCAAAAGAACGTCACATTGTATTTCCCCTTATGATAGCAACCTTTATTACACAGTCTTTTGCCATCACAAGTTTGTATAACGCTCAATTTTATCTTACACTAAATGATCTAACACATTTAGAAGAAATTTCTATTGCCTTATTGCTCTGATGACAACTTACTTGAAGGATCTTACTCATTCCATAGGTAGGTATGGTGGACTCTCAAAACAAGATTTGGGTTTAAGGGCTTTTGGATGCACAAGTAGTACCTCTACTTAGTGTGGAATATTTGGCTAGAAAAGATAGGGGCAAGCACCACATGTTAAAGTATCTATGACAATATAACTTCTATGTGAATATGAACAAACATAAATCATTACGTTGTCTTCTTTGTCCAACATCAACAATTTTGTCATATACTATTTTGACGGGGGCTCACAATCATAAAGGATGTCCAAGATAGTGTATTTGCATGTGAATCTTCTCTTCCCTTATTAATTCTTTCATGAATTGCCTCATTGACCAATGATATGTTTGTCAATCTCCAGTAAATTTTACTACTTATACTTTTGCTTATGTGACGTCATTACTTACCATAAGATAGCATATGATCTTTTCATTTATTTTCCTTTCTTTTTAATGGAACATGAAAGTAAAGAAAGAAAAACTCAAACTAAACTTTATTATATATCTCGCACACGATTAGAAGGATAGACAGATCACTAAGCAGACACTCGAAGAAAGATCGAACTAAATTTTTATTTAACTAAATCAAAAGATAACTGAAGATCGAGATAAGATAAATAAAGGTAAAGATAGTGGTGGTGATATGATACCGGGGCACCTCCCCCAAGATCGGCACAAGCCAAGGGGAGTGCCCGTACCCGATACTCAAGTCTCCTTTGGTGATGAAAAAGGTGGTGGTGGTGACGATGTAGTAGAAAGTTTATCTTCCAGTTTCCATGGCAACGGCTCACCATCATAAGAGGAGGAGCGACTCTCGCGAGTCCTGCAACTGTCAGCCAAACTCATACCTTTAAACCTTGCCTCATATTCAAAGGCTGGGTTTTGGAGATATAGATTTGGCTTTGCAGAAAGTTGATTTTCTCGTTGAAGGTGAAGACGATGTCCTTCATGGATTTGCCATCCACCTTGAGATCACGGGTATAATCTACGATCATAAGGTGATTGGCATTGAGTCCATGTTCCACCATTCTCTTGCACTTGAAGACCTCCTGCTCCATTGCTTCGAGCCTGGCATCCACGGTCCCCATCCCCTCGGGATGTCACGGATGTAGAGCACCCCCTCACGCATCTCAATGGCTTGAGGGTGCTGCATCACCTCCCGCAAATATGGGTTGATGACGTTCTCAAAGAACTTGTCCTTGGAGGAGCTCCAAGCGGCCATGGTGATCTAGATCTGTCAGAAAACATGAGAAAGAAGAACAGAAGATTTCCCTACGATACTGTGGTCAATAGGTTCAGGGAGTAAATAAAGATTTTTTATCTTGGGAAACAAGCAAACGGGAGAAAAACGGAGTCTGAAAGGTACCCAAGGTGGGCACAACCCACTGCCAGGAGCACCATGGTTTCTTGCGGCCACCAGGTTTGCCTTCCTGGTTGTTTCTTAATTTCCTAATTTTTGTAATATGCCAAAACTGACAAAAAGTATTTTTGCAGATTTTTTGGAGTCCATTTACTTGCCGTATCACGTACCTCCTATTTTTCACGATTCAGGAGTGTTTAGGATGGTTTCTTTTATGTGTTCCTCTGGTCTCATGGTTTGGATAATATTGCTTTCAACATTAATAGTACCTGAGATATAGTGTTTGATTCTTTGCCCCTTGACAACCTTCGGGTTAGTACCTTCGGGATTATTTATTTTAATAGCTCCAGAATGATAGATCTCTTCGGTAATATATGGTCCTTCCCATTTGGAGAGAAGTTTTCCTGCAAAGAATCTGAAACGAGTTGTACAAAAGAACTTATTCTCCAACTTTAAACTCCCGCTTTTGGCTTCTTTTGTCATGCCATCTTTTAACTTTTTCTTTAAATAATTTGGCATTTTCATAAGCTTGGGTTCTCCATTCATCTAATGAGATAATATCAAATAACCTCTTTTCACCCACAAGTTTGAAATCATAGTTGAGGTCTTTAATTGCCCAATATGCTTTATGTTCTAACTCAAGAGGCAAATGACAAGCTTTTCCATAAACCATTTTATAAGGACACATACCCATAGGATTTTTATAAGCTGTTTTGTAATCCCAAAGTGCATCATATAATTTATTTGACCAATTCTTTCAGGACCTATTGAAAGTTTTTTGTAAAATTAATTTTATTTCTCTATTGCTAAGTTCAACTTTACAGCTAGACTGAGGATGGTAGGGTGATGCAATTCTATGGTTAACATCATACTTAGCAAGCATTTTACGGAAAGCACCATGAATAAAGTGTGGAACACCATCAGTCATTAAATATCTAGGGACTCCAAACCTTGGGGAAACAACTTCCTTAAGCATTTTAATAGAGGTGTTGCGATGAGCACTACTAGTTGGAAAAGCTTCTACCCACTTAGTAATATAATAAACATCAACCAAAATATGTGTATACCCATTAGAGGAAGGAAAAGGTCCCATGTAATCAAAACCCCAAACATCAAATTGTTCAACAGCAAGTGAATATTTCATAGGCATTTCCTGACGCTTACCGATATTACCAATTCTTTGACATTCATCACAAGATAAAACAAACTTACATGCATCCTTGAAGAGAGTGGGCCAAAAAAAATAGATTACAATACCTTGTGATCAGTTCTATCTCCCGCATGATGTCCTCCATAAGCTTCAGAATGACATTTCTGTAGGATTTGTCCCTATTCATGCTTAGGTACACAACGTCTAATAATACCGTCTACTCCTTCTTTATAAAGATGTGGGTCATCCCAAAAGTAATGTCTTGAATCATAGAAGATTTTTTTCTTTTGTTGGCATGTGAAACAAGGCGGTATATATTTAAGAATAATATAATTAGCGTAGTCAGCATAACAAGGAGTGTTATGAAAGACATTTATTGCAGCCAGTTGTTCATCAGGCAAGCTATCATCAATAGGTAGTGGGTCATCAAGAATATTTTATAACCTAGACAAGTTATCAGCTTCGGGGTTCTCAACTCCCTTCCTATCAGTGATATGTAAGTAAAATTCTTCTAACAAGAGAACCCACCTAATGAGTCTAGGTTTGGCATCTTTCTTTTCCATAAGATATTTTATAGCAGCATGATCGGTGTGAACAGTTACTTTAGAATCACCAATATAAGATATGAATTTATCACAAGCAAACACAACTGCTAAAAATTCTTTTCAATAGTAGCATAATTTCATTGAGCACTGTCTAGAGTCTTACTAGCATAATGGATAACATTTAATTTTTTATCAACTCTTTGTCCTAGAGAAACACCAACATCATAATCACTAGCATCACACATAATTTCAAAAGGCAAGTTCCAATCAGGTGGTTGAACAATAGGTGCGGTAATTAAGGCTTTCTTAAGTGTTTCAAAGGCTTCTACACAATCATCATCAAAAACAAATGGAAAATCCTTTTGTAAAAGATTTATATGAGGCCTAGAAATTTTAGAGAAGTCTTTAATAAACCTCCTATAGAAACCAGCATGACCAAGAAAACTACGAATACCTTTAATATATTTAGGAAATGGCATTTTCTAAATTGCATCAACTTTAGCTTTATCCACCTCAATACCTTGTTCAGAAATTTTATGCCCCAAAACAATACCTTCATTAACCATAAAGTGGCCCATCTCCCAATTCAAGACAAGATTAGTTTGCTCGCATCTCTGCAAAACTCGATCAAGGTTGCTCAAGAAATCATCAAAAGAAGGTCCATATACAGAAAAATCATCCATGAAAACCTCAAAAATCTTTTCACAAAAATCAGAGAATATAGCAGTCATACATCTTTGAAAAGTAGGAGGTGCACTGCATAAACCAAAAGGCATACGTCTATAAGCATAAGTTCCAAAAGGGCAAGTAAAGGTGGTTTTCTCTGATCAGGTTGTGAAACAGGTACTTGAGAAAAATCAGAATATACACCAAGGAAGCAGAAGTGTGTGTGCTTAGATAGTCTTTCTAGCATTTTATCAATAAAAGGAAAAGGGTAATGTTCTTTTCTAGTTGCTTTATTTAATTTTCTAAAATCAATTGCCATTCTATAGCTAGTGACAATTCTTTGTGGAATGAGTTCATTTTTATCATTAGGAACAACAGCAATACCTCCCTTCTTAGGGACACAATGAACAAGACTTACCCATCTATTATGAGTTATGGGGTAGATTATACCTGCTTCAAGAAGCTTTAGTATTTTAGTTCTTACCACTTCTTTCATCTTAGGATTCAAACATTGTTTGTGATCAACAAGGGGTTTAGCATCAGGTTCCATATTAATCTTGTGCTGACATAGAGTGGGACTAATTCCCTTAAGATCATCAAGATTATACCCAATAGCAGCTCGGTGCTTCTTCACAATTTTCAATAATCTTTCTTCTTCATGTTCTGAAAGGTTAGCACTAGTAATAACAGGATATATCTTTCTCTCATCAAGATAAGCATATTTCAAAGTGTCTGGCAATTGTATTAATTCAAACACAGCATCACCTTTAGGTGGAGGAGGACCTCCTAGATTTTCAATAGGCAAATTGTGTTTAAGGAGAGGTCATTTTTCAAAGAAGATTTTATCTATTTCATTTCTTTCATGCATATGCATATCATTTTCGTGGTCTAGCAAATATTGTTCTAGTGGATCTGTAGGAGGCACGACAATAGAAGCAAGACCAATTATTTCATCCTTACTAGGTAATTCTTTCTTATGAGGTTGTCTATTAAACTTGGAGAAAATAAATCCATGAGACTCATCACCAAAGCTGACACTGACAGTTTGTTTATGACAATCTATAGTAGCATTGACAGTGTTCAAGATAGGTCTACCAAAGATATGGGACAAAAGTCATCTTGTGGGGAATCAAGAACAAGAAAATCAGTAGGATATTTTATTTTCCCACACAAGACTTCAACATCTCTAACAATCCCAAGTGGTGTGATGGTGTCTCTATTAGCAAGTTTGACAGTAAAATGTATGTCTTTTAGTTCATTGGGTGCTGTATCATTCATAATTTCTTGGTATAAGGTAAAAGGAATAGCACTTACGCTAGCACCTAAATCACGTAAACCATGATAAAAGTGATCTCCTATTTTGATTGAGACAATAGGCATGCCAACAATAGGTCTATGTTTATCTTTTTCATCGGGTTTGGCAATTCTAGCAGCTTCATCACAAAAGTAAATAACATGCCCATCAATATTTTCTACCAAGAGATCTTTAACCATAGCAACACTAGGTTCTACTTTGATTTTCTCAATAGGTTTAGGTGCTCTAATATTACTTTTGCGGACCACAGTTGAAACCTTAGCATGTTCCTTTATCCTAAGAGGGAAAGGTGGTTTTTCAATATAAGCAGCAGGAACAACTAGATCATCATTGTAAATGATAGTTTCTTCTTTAGCTATTACCGGTTCTTTAATTTCTTATTTAATAGGTGGATGATATTTAAACCACCTCTCATTAGGGAGATCAACATGAGTAGCAAATGATTCATAGAAAGAGGCTACTATCTCAGAGCCAAGTCCATATTTAGTGCTAAACTTGTGAAAAGCATCAGTATTCGTAAAAGATTTAACACAATCAAACTCAAGCTTAATACCTGACTCTTTACCTTCATCGAGATCCCAATCTTCAGAGTTGCGTTTAATTATTTTATCCCTACTGAATTCAATAGTATTCTTCATAAAATAACCAGTACAAGAAGTATCGAGCATGGATTGATCATCACGAGAAAGCCAAGCATAAAAATTCTGAATGATAATTTCTCTCGAGAGCTCATGATTGGGGCATGAATATAACATTGACTTAAGACTCCCCCAGGCTAGAGTGATACTTTCTCCTTAACGAGGCCAAAAATTACAAATGTAATTCCGATCACGATGAACTAGATGCATAGGATAATTTTTTTGGTGAAGTTCCAATTTCAATTGATTCCAATTCCAAGATTCAATATCATCGCATAGACTATACCATGCCAATGCTTTTCCCTTCAAGGATAAATGGAAAACCTTCTTATTAAATTCATATCCGGGTAAACCCGCAAGCTTAAGTAATCCAAAATTTTCATCTACATATGTCAAGTGCATATCAAGAGGTTCAGTTCCATTTCCTACATAAGGATTAGCTAGCAGTTGTTCTATCATACCCGAAGGAAATTTGTTACCAATATCTCCGGTAGGTGCAGTATTTTTGGGCGCAACTAATTGTGGTTCCAGTCGAGGTGAAGATGCCCCGAACAAACCCCTCAAAGGATGATTCTCCATAGTAACAACTGACAATAAATTTCAGCACATAGTAATAATTTTTCCTTACAAATTTCCACTTACCAAGAGCGCTTCACTCCCCAGCAACGGCACTAGAAAATAACCTTGATGACCCACAAGTATAAGGGATCAATCATAGTCCTTTAAGTAAGAGTGTCGAACCCAATGAGTAGCAGAAGGAAATGACAAGTGGTTTTCAGCAAAGTAATTTCTGCAAGCACTGAAGTTATCGGTAATTGATAGTTTGATAGCAAGATAATTTGTAACGAGCAAGTAAAAGTAACCATAAATAAAGTGCAGCAAGGTAGCCCAATCCTTTTGTGGCAAAGGACAGGCCAAAACGGTTTCTTATAGTAGGCAAAGCGTTCTTGAGGGTACACAGGAATTTCATCTAGTCACATTCATCATGTTGATTCGATTCGTGTTCGCTACTTTGATAATTTGATATGTGGGTAGATCGGTGCTTAGGTGTTGTTCTTATTTGAACAAACCTCCTACTTATGATTAACCCCCTCGCAAGCATCCCCAAGTATGAGAAAATTATTAAGATAAAATCTAACCATAGCATTAAACTTTTGGATCCAAATCGGTCCCCTACGAAGTAGCGCATAAACTAGGGTTTAAGCTTCTGTCACTCTAGCAACCCATCATCTAGTAACTACCCCACAATGCACCCCCTTTGGCCCAATTATGGTGAAGTGTCATGTAGTCAACGTTCACATGGAACCACTAAGGGAATCACAACATACATATCATCAAAATATCAAACACATATCAAGTTCACATGATTACTTGCAACAAGATTTCTCCCGTGACCTTAAGAACAAAAGTAACTAATCGCAAATGATAATCATGCTCAAGATTAGAGGGGTATTAAATAGCATATTGGATCTCAAAATATAATCTTCCACCAAATTGTTGGGGAACGTAGCATGCAATTTGAAAAAAATTCCTACGATCATGCAAGATCTATCTAGGAGATGCATAGCAACGAGACGGGGAGAGTGTGTCCACGTACCCTCGTAGACCGAAAGAGGAAGCGTTAGGTTAACACAGTTGATGTAGTCGAATGTCTTCACGACCTTCCAATCCAAGTATCGAAAGTACGACACCTCCGTGTTCAGCACATGTTCAGCTCGATGACATCCCTCGAGCTCTAGATCCAGTAGAGTGTCGAGGGAGAGTTCCGACAGCACGACGGCGTGGTGACGGTGATGGTGATGTGATCCGCACAGGTAAGAGATTTCTTGGTGTGCCTTTGGGGTGCCCCCCGCCCCCATATATAAAGGGGGGAGGAGGAGGCCGGTGACCAGGAGGGGCATACCATGGGGGGAGTCCTACTTGGACTCCTAGTCCAAGTAGGATTCGCCCCCTACCCCTATCGGTGTCAAAACCGGCAGATCTCGTGTAGGTTGTCCCGAACTATGCGTCTAAGGATCGAAGATAACAGGAGACAGGGACACGATGTTTATCCAGGTTCAGGCCCTCTTAATGGAGGTAATACCCTACATCCTGCTTGATTATCTTGGATGAATATGGGGTTTACAAGAGTTGATCTACCTCGAGATCGTAATGGCTAAACCCTAGACGTCTAGCCTATATGATTATGATTGCCTCTATGGACTAAACCCTCCGGTTTATATAGACACCGAAGGGACCTAGGGTTGTATAGAGTTGGTTTACAAAGGAAGGAATCTTCATATCCGAACGCCAAGCTTGCCTTCCACGTAAAGGAGAGTCCCATACGGACACGGGAGTAAGTCTTCTGTCTTGTATCTTCATGGCCCATTAGTCTGGCCCACGTCACATAGCCCGGCCGCCCGAGGACCTCTTAATCCAGGACTACCACAGTAGCCCCCGAACCAGGCAGAAAATCCTTAGAGCTCACTAGGAGAAACCACTCAAACATGGCTAGCGCTCCTAGTTCCTCCTCCCGCCCTCATGGCTCCGAAAAAGGCGATTGGGAGAGATGTTCAGCATCACATGACCAGTTGGTTAAGCTCCAAACGCAGGGATTCCTTCCCCTCGCGGATCTAGTCCCCATTCGACCAGGATTAATGTCTTTCACTGGCGAAGCCTTGTCAGAAAATTTCCCCAACAAAACCTGTGGGAAAGAGTGTGCTTCATCTCTATTTTTATTAAGAGGCGTTGGATTTCCAATCCACCCTTTCCTCTGAGGTCTCCTGGAGTACTACGGCCTCCAACTGCACAATCTTACACCGGCCTCTATCATGCACATTACGGGTTTTGTTGCTCTTTTGAGCTATTCCTGGGCTGCGACGCCCATTTTGAATTATGGTGGAAGCTTTTCTGCCTCGTCCCTCATTCCCAAAAGGGAACTATATTCGAGGTGGGCGGCACCGAGATATGGCATATAGCCGGGACCAGATACCTGTCCGACACGCCAAAGAAGGCGTCCGAAGAGTGGCCCTCGAAGTGGTTTTATATTGAAGATGTCGCTCTCCTCGACCCAGTCTGAATGTGCCTTCCTAAATTTTCCAGCGCTCCATTGAGGAAACGCCACAGCTGGAACCCTCGGAGCCTCTAGGAGGAAGATAGCGCGGAAGTTCAACAACTAATGGGCCAGATAAGGACACTCGCCCAGTCCAGACTATCAATAATCGAGGTAATGGCGACTTCCATAGCGTGAGGTGTTCAGCTACTCCAATTAAGAGGGCTCCCTATGTGGCATTACAACGGGGAAGACGATGCCTCACGCTGTGGACGAAAGGGCCCGGACACCCCTGCCGCCCTGGCCGCAATATTGTTCGATCTATACGAAGGGGAGAAAGAGGAATTTACCCATCTTAATTGCCGAGAGGGATTTTCCATGTACAATCCCCTAACTGGGTAAGTTTTAATCCCACCACCTTACTCAATCCTCTCCTTAGGTCATGTTTAATTGACATTAACCTATCCATTCTTGGCAGGAATGGCGGAAGGTTATCGCGGGGATCCATAGCCCTGCTCCACAACCAGAGAACCACAACCGGGACCTCGATCCCGGATTCAAAGAGGATCCGGATATATTTGTAGAGCTCAAGGAGGGAGTCTTCTACTAGGTGAGTTATGATGGCACAGAAGTGGACATCATGGCTGATTATCCTGGCCTCCTTTCTGCCTCATATGTAAGTAGTCAGGAGACATCTCCTCTGAAAGAGCTTCCTCGTTATGCCTCACCCACCACACTGTCTCGTGCTCCATAGGGGAAGCGCTTGGCGCGCCATGCTACACCAGAAGCGTCTCGTAAGAGAGCGGTGCCTGCGTCGGGCGGATCTTCGTAGAGGAAGGCAAATGACAACCCGGCCGAGCCTTCATCAAAGAGGTATGGCTTTGAATACGCCCCTGGCAGTCACATCGAATTGTGACATTGTGTGTTGTGTTTTATCAGGAAGAGTGTTCGCCCGTCTATGTTCGGGGATCCTGCCGGTCGTGCCACCACCAAATAGGTTCCAGACCCTGCCTCTAGGGCGAGTGCTGACACGGGAGTGATGCCGGATTGTCCTACTTCAGAGGATTTGGATGATGTATCCGTCATGAAATCTGAAATAGAGAGTGCCATGAATCATCAGCGATGGTGTCAGGCCCCCGATTCCAAGTCACATCGATCTAGCCGGTAACACCTCATATCACATTGCGGCCTCACGCACGGTAACCCATGGGTGTCGCCTTACCATGGCCCGGGACCGTTTGCACCTTTTGGCACACGTATATGATAGTGTCGCTAGCATCCATATGACAGAGAACCCGGGCCGACATGGCTAGTCGTGAACCCAAAGCGGCACAGACCCATGGAGACAAGCATACGTGAATCACATCGAGCATGTCGGTCATCAGCGAGTGAATCCAGGCTGTAGCACTGGGCTAACAGGACTCCGGGGAACCCGGGCTGTAGCAGGCTAGGCAGGACTCCGGATGTCACCTCGTGACATTTCCCCGAAGGGACAGACATAGGAAAGAAGTGAATCACATGCCGGCCAGTCAAGTGTCCTGAACAGTAGTGCTGGGCTAGCAGGACTCCGGTGAACCGGGCTGTAGCAGACTACTAAGGCTCGAGGAACACTAGACTACATTTCCCCATAAGAAAGGCTGCCAAGGATAAACAACTAGATTGTCAGATCCCACTCATACCAAGCATTTCAATCATACACACAATATGCCCGATATGAGTACATACAACATGGCATCACAACAAAACTCTACAACTCAAGTACTTTATTTAAAGGCTCCAGACAGCCATACATAACATGTTCATACAGGTAGGGGTCACATGACCCGACACTCAAGTCATACAAGCATACAAGCACAAGCGGAAGTAAATAGTCTGAGTACAGACACTAGAAAGCAAGAAGGCTTCTGAAGCCTATCTATCTACATAGGGCCCTCCATGGCCAGGATCACCACCTGGGTGGCTAGTCACTCGTCGACATCAAGGTATACGTAGAACCCATCGGAGGGGGCGGTGTTGTCATCTGAAAACAGTAATTAAGAAAACATGAGTACAAAGGTACTCAGCAAGTCTTACAACAGAACCTACTATACATGCTCATTCTCAAGAAGGTGGCGGGGTTATTGTAGCAAGCCAGCTTTGACTCTTGGCTAAGCTATCCTACGGAACCCCACTAGTAAAATAGTTTTCGCACACGAGTCCACTACTCACTAACACAATACTCCACCAGGGATCCTCCCTTGTCATCCTACGAGAGGGCCATCCTCGGTACTCACACTTATCTTGAGTCTTTTAGTAGTAACCATTAACTTGTCTATGAACTGTCTAGGCAACCAAGTAGTCCTTTACCGCGGACGCGGCTATTCGAATAGTTTTATACCCTGCAGGGGTGTACTTCGTCACACATGTTTCCACCACTTAGCGTCTGCACACGACATGTGCTCGGCAGACTTCAAGCAAAAACCGACGTGGGTGTAGACCACGACCTGACTAACCTCACAAGTCTCTAGTCCAGGTTTATCACCTATTCAGGTTCCATCCGCAAGGAAATCCGACCGGGGTGTCCTCAACGGCCCCAAACGATGTGTACAGGGCCCCGAGACACCAAACGAGCGCCTGGCATACCCGGCCACAGTGTATCTACCGCATCATAGCCCACCCCTAGGGTCAGTGCTACGCACGGCCGCCAACACCTAACCTACAAACACCAGAAACTAGTTGCAACTCCTGGACAAAGGGCGAGAGGGGTCAGTAAGTCGAGCGGGGTCATATTTCATGGCCCAATGTGTGGTAGTAACTGAATCTTAAATCACGCATACAGATCTCAGTTCTTATGGACGGCCTCAATGAAACAACCCACCATGTACTCCTACATGGCCTCTCATCGATACCTTTACCAAAACATGTTCAACACATCCCTCACATTACCGACATAATCATTTCACTCTAGCCCATCACCCAGATGAACCAAACCTAACACAACTCTAAGTATAGCAGGCATAGCAAGGTAGGAATCACATACATGGCTCAATCAACTCCTACACATGCTAGTGGGTTTCATCTAGTTACTGTGGCAATGACAGGTCATGCAGAGGATAAGGGTTCAACTACCGTAGCACACAACAGTTTGAATCACGTTGTCTTAATGCAGTAAACAAGAGCAGAAGCGAGAACATGGGTTTGTATCGGAATGATCAATGGGTTGCTTGCCTGTTGTAGTGGTACTAGGGTACTGCCCTTCAGACGGATACTCGGGGTTATCCTCGGAGGCAGAACCTACCATGAAAACCACACTGAACATAATCAACACATGACAATATGCAACAATATGATGCATGCTATGACATGACAAGATGAAAGTGTCTTGGCCTAATGCCAGCTAAAACAGGTAGGAATGAACTCATTTGAATCAAGTTAGCTCATTTAACATGGCCTTATTAGTGCATTATCTTATTCTGCTTAAACAACAAGGTTAACTTGTTTTGTCATGCATGAAACCATTACAGATGGATGGATTGAATTTTTCTGATCATTTTTCATATATAAATCTTTGCATTTGTAGCTATGGTTGATTTTCTATGATTTTTAGAAGTTTTGGCTATTTTCTGGAATTTCCTATTAAAGAATAAATCTAGTAATTGAATTAATGCGTCAGCATGACATAGGTGTGACGTCAGCGGGTCAACTGGGTCGGCCAGGTCAAACCTGACTGGTGGGCCCTGTCTGTCAGTGTCTCAGCTAATTAACAAGATTATGTTAGTGCTAATTAACTGTCAGTGGGGCTTGGGCCCACATGTCAGTGACTGAACTAATTAAATTAAGTTAAAACTAATCCTAAACTAATTAGCAGGCCGGCCCCACCTGTCATAGACTCAGGAGAGGAGTCAACCTGGGCCCACACGGGGTTCAAACAGGGTCAACTCGCCGGCGTCTAGCCGCCGGCGAGGCCAGACGCGGCGGAGCAACGCGGGATTTGCACTCCGGCAACCAAAAGGACAACGGAGACTATCTACGTGATGCGGGGAGGAAGCCACATCGAGTGGTAGCAGTGGGTGGAGCTGGGGTGGTCGGAAACATCGCCGGCAACGAGTTTGGCAGCGGCCGGAGCTCGGGTGAGGATGAACTAGTCGCTAGGGGGCACGGGGAGGCACGAGGTTTGGTGTGTTGAGCTCCTGGAGGTGCGGTAGGACTAGTGGACAGGGTGGCGTGGCCATTGGGTGGCCGAAGCCTCGTCGGCGACGAGCTCCGCGGCGGTGCGTGTGGGTGATCTACATGTAGTCGCTACGGGCCTCGAGAGAGAGAACACAGAGGGTGGGAAGGTGGCTGAGCTCACGGGGGTCTCGTCGAGGTAGTCGGAGAGGTCGGGGATGAGCTGATGCGGCGGGGGCGCCGAAAGGGATCTCCGGTGGCCGGAGTTGAGGGCGAGCTCGGTGCAGCGTCTCCGGGGCGAGCGAGCGCTCGGGGCTCGGCCTACTCGATGTAGTCGACGACGGCGGAGCTCATGGACACGATGGCGCGGCGCGAGGACGACGGAGGGTGCGGCTACGACGACGGTGTGGCGACAGGAGCGTCGGCCATGGTGGGGAACGGCGAGGGAGAGAGACAGGGGGGGGCGAATGGCGTGTCCAGGGGCTTCGAGGTGCGACGTGGAGGCGTCCAGGCATCCAGGGGCGTGGGCGGCAAGCAGGTGACACCGTGGCGAGCTCGGGCACGCCGACGTCACCTCCCTCCCTGCCTGGCAGAGAAGAAGCAGCTGGCTGGCGCGGGCCAGCACAGTGCTGGGCCGCCAGGTGGGCCGGCTGGTGAGTTAGCTGGGCTGCGCCAGGTAAGTTTCTCTCTCTCTCTCTTTTTTTTCTTCTGTTTTTCTTATTTATTCTATTATTTCTGTAGATTCAGGGCTTTATTAAAAATGCCAGGGCATTTCCATAAATCATAAAATTAATCATGGCTACTTCTTAGAATATATCCAACAACAAACATTTTAGTTTATGATTATTTGAGCATTTAAAATATTTTATAGCATTTAAATGCCCAAATGCAAATACTATAAGGATTAATCCAATGACCTTAGATGTTCTAGAAAAATGTGCACCATTTTTGTCAGGGGTTTTAACCCAAAACAAAAAGGGTGGGCTTTTTAGAAGGGCATTTCAGGTTCATTGAAAAAGTTTTTTTAGTAAACCCTAGTTGTTCCGGGAGGGTGCTGGGGGTTCTATCATCCCCATTTCAAATTTAAGTGAAAATTAAACATGATGCACACTCTAATGCTTGAACTAGCTAGGGTGTGACAACTCACCCCCACTCAAAAGAATCTCGTCCCGAGATTTAGGATCCTTCGAGAAGAAGGTGGGGTACTCGAGTCGAAGACGATCCTCCCTTTCCCAAGTGGCTTCTTTCTCGGAATGGTGTGACCATTGAACCTTGAGAAACTTGATATTATGACGTCGAGTGGTACGCTTGGCTTGATCAAGGATACGAACGGGATATTCCCGATAAGAGAGGTTATCTTGTAGATCAAGTGTTTCGTGGTCCACTCCACGGATAGGATCCGTGAAGCAACGCATGAGTTGAGAAACGTGGAAGACATCGTGAACTCTGGAAAGATGTGAAGGTAGTTCCAATTGGTAGGCAACTTCTCCTCGTTTGGCAAGAATGCGAAATGGTCCGATGTAGCGAGGAGCCAATTTACCTTTGATACCGAAATGATGGGTTCCCTTTAATGGAGTAACCCGAAGGTAAGCCTTCTCGCCGACTTCAAAAGTCATGAGCTTATGTTTACGATCATATTGGCTCTTTTGACGAGATTGGGCTGTTTTCAATTTCTCATGAATAACGCGAACCTGCTCTTCTGCTTCCTGAATCATAACCTGGCCAAAGAGTTGTCTTTCCCCGGTTTCTCACCAGTTAAGAGGTGTTCGACATTTTCGTCCATAGAGGACTTCAAAAGGAGCTTTGCCCAAGCTAGCTTGATAACTATTGTTATAAGCAAACTCCGCGAATGGAAGGTATTTCTCCAAACCCATTCCGAACGAGATGACAGAAGCTCGGAGCATATCTTCCAGAATTTGATTGACTCGCTCTACTTGACCACTTGATTGAGGATGGTAGGCGGTGCTAAAAGAGAGACGAGTTCCCATAGCATTTTGGAAACTTTCCCAAAATCGAGAGGTGAAGAGACTCACACGGTCTGAGTTAATTTCCAATGGAACACCATGAAGAGACACTATTCGGGAGATGTATAACTCAGCTAGCTGGCTAGCGGTGATACTCTCATGAACAGGTAGAAAGTGGGCTACTTTGGAAAGACAGTCGATCACGACGAAGATGGCATTATTCCCTCTCTTGGTCCTGGGAAACCCAGTGATGAAATCCATACTGATTTTATCCCATTTCCATTCAGGAATAGCCAAAGGTTGAAGGGTGCCATCAGGCCGTTGATGCTCTGCTTTGACACGACGACAAACATCGCAATTAGCAATGTATTGAGCGATTTCTCTCTTCATCCTAGTCCACCAAAACCTCTGGCGTAGGTCTTGATACATCTTGGTACTACCAGGATGAATGGTGAGAGGGGATTCATGAGCTTCCTTGAGAATCAACTGGCGTAGATGTTGTTTCTTGGGAACCACCAAACGGTTCTCGAAGAAGATAGCACCTTGCTCATCCATGGAAAAACATTTAGCAACTCCTCTAGCAATGTTTTCCTTAATCCAGAATATGCCCTTATCACGCTTCTGGGCACCTATGATTTGATCCATAAGGGTAGGTTTCGCCACCAGGGTGGATAGAAAACCTCGAGGAACAATGTGAAGATTAATCTTACGAAATTCCTTGTGGAGAAGTGGTTGACTTTGTTGTAACATCAGGTTGTTACAATAGGACTTACGACTTAGTGCATCAGCCATGACATTGGCTTTGCCCGAGGTGTAAGTTATTCCTAAATCGTAATCCAAGATCAACTCGACCCAACGTCGTTGCGTGAGATTCAAATCCGGTTGGGTGAAGATATATTTCAAACTTTGGTGATCGGTGAAGATCTCGCAACGATTACCAAGGAGGTAATGTTGCCATGTTTTGATTGCATGGACTATAGCTGCAAGCTCTAGATCATGTGTGGGATAGTTTTCCTCATGTGGGTGTAATTGCCATGAAGCATAGGCAATTACCTGACGATCCTGCATGAGTATGCAACCTAGTCCTTGTCGCGAGGCATCGCAATAGATAATAAAGTCCTTGGAGAAATCTGGTGGTACCAGTACGGGAGCAGATGTCAGGCGTCTTTTCAGTTCCTGAAAGCTGAACTCGCACTGTGGAGTCCACTCGAACTTTTTATCTTTCTTAAGGAGTTCACTTAGAGGTTTATCAACCTTGGAGAAATTCTCGACGAAGCGGCGGCAATAGCTCGCTAAGCCAAGGAAGCTCCGGACTTGCTTGACCGTCTCAGGTGGAGTCCAATCAAGGACGGCTTGAACTCGCTCGGGATTGATAGGAATACCCTTACTAGAGATTACATGTCCTAGATAGGTCACTTCTGGCAACCAAAATTCACACATGGAGAATTTGGCATAAAAGCGATGCTCTCGAAGTTTCATCAATACCAGCCGTAGATGTTCGGCATGTTCCTCTTCATTCTTGGAGTAGATGAGTATGTCATCGAGATAAACTACGACGAATTTATCCAAATACTCCATGAAGACCGAGTTCATTAACCGGGAGAAGGTGGCTGGGGCATTGGTTAAACCGAAGGACATAACGGTGTACTCGTATTGGCCATAACGAGTAACAAAGGCCGTTTTGGGAATGTCCCCGTTTTTGATTTTGATTTGATGGTAGCCCAACCTCAAATCCATCTTGGAAAAGACTGAGGATCCAGTGAGCTGATCATACAGATCGTTGATCCTGGGAAGTGGATACTTGTTCTTGATAGTGACCAAGTTGACAGGTCGGTAATCTACAACCATTCGATCCGTTCCATCCTTCTTCTTGACGAAGAGGACGGGGCAAGCCCAAGGAGAGGAACTAGGACGGATCAAACCCTTTTTCAAGGACTCATCGAGTTGGTTCTTAAGCTCGGCTAGTTCTAAGGGTGCCATCTTATAGGGTCTCCTAGAAATTGGAACGGTTCCTGGAACAAGGTCTATCACAAACTCGACATCCCTGTCAGGTGGAACACCTGGCAGTTCTTCTGGAAAGACATCCGGAAAGTCTCGGACTACCGGAACATCTTCAAGGTCTGGAAGGGGGTTGGCGTTTAGAGAGTAAAGCTGGCGCTTGGCCACTCGGGTTAAGACATTGTCTGTCTTGCCCGATGGGTGAGTAAGTTGAACGGTTCTAGTGGCACAATCAATCTTAGCATAATGAGCTGACATCCAGTCCATACCCAAAATGATGTTTATGTCCAAGGACTTGAGAGCTATTAAGGATGAAAGGAAGACAAGTCTATCGACAAGAATTTTGTTCCCATGGCTTACTCTAGAAGTTTGCCATCTAGAGCCAGGGGTTTGAATTTCCATGGTAGAGGGCATGTCACAGAATGTCGTATTATGCGATCGAGCATAGTTCTCGGATATGAATGAATGAGATGCTCCAGTATCGAAAAGAACAGATGCCGGATGGCAATGAACAAGGAGCGTACCAAGGACGTCGTTAGGATCCTCATGAGCCTCCTCGGCTGAAACATAGTTAACATGGCCACGTGTAGTAGTGACTGGCTTGGCGTAGAATGTCTTTCCCGCTGGCTTACCACGGCCAACGGACTTTCCAGTCTGATTGGGGTTGTTCTGGGGACACTCTCGACTATAGTGACCCGGCTCCCCACACTTAAAGCATGTCACCACATTGGGGCGTGGAGCAGCATTAGCAGCGGGGCCACCATAGGACTTGGGCGGTGCAAACTGCTGGTTGGGATGAGGCGTCTCAAAGGATGGCCTCGGAATGAACCTGGGTGGCAGTGCCGTGCTTGGGATCCACACCCGGCGCTCCTGAGCTCCAGAGCCGAATGAAGAGCCAAAATCACGTGAGTGTTTACGTGAAGCGTCATAATCAGACTGGCCTGACTCCGCACTGATGGCTTTATTGACCAACTTCTGAAAGGAGGTGCACTCGTGCAAACGAAGATCGCGGCGAAGCTCAGGGCTAAGTCCCTTGCGGAACCTTGCCTGCTTCTTAGCGTCGGTAGATACCTCTTCAGGAGCATAACGTGCCAGATTCCCAAATTAACGGCTATATGCATCCACAGTCAGTCTTCCTTGGGTGAAATTGCAGAACTCCTCCCTCTTACGATCTATGAGACCTTCCGGAATGTGATGCTCATGGAAAGCCTCACTGAATTCAGCCCAAGTAGTGATTTGGCCGACCGGGCGCATAGCTTCAAAATTCTCCCACCAGAGGCTAGCAAGGCCTTCGAGATGGTAGGCAGCATAAGTAACCTTATCAGCTTCGGCTACGTTGGCAGAACGTAGCTTGTGGGTGATGATGCAAAGCCAGTCATCCGCGTCGAGGGGCTCGACGGAATGGTTAAACTTTGGTGGGTACAGCTTGATAAAGTCATTGATTGACACCAAGTCATTTCGCTGATGGCATGCAGTGTTCTGCTCAATCCGCTCTAGCAGGCGGTTAGTCTCACGCTTGTTTCTCTCCGCCTCCAGCATCACTTCGGCTAGAGAAGGCGGGTGAGGCAGATTTTCACCCCTAGCTGCACTGGCTTCCCCCTGCTCCGGGGCAGCAGGGTTGCTGCGGGTGTTGACCATCCTAGGAGAAAACAAGACAATGGTTTAGGTAAGGATGGCTCAAACTTAGCAAGGAAGTGCAGAATGTAATGGATAACACGGGATGCAGAGATGTCCATCTGTATGTCATGGTAATATAAAACTGCCATATATATACCAACGGTCATACACACCATACATAGTTTAGTACAAGCCCAGGCTACAGTACAACTATGATGAAGGACGTTACATCTCATCGGAGGCATTCCAAGCTCCTATACATTATTTGTGTACACCTCCGGAATTGATTAACACATAGTCATATTCCACAAGTCACGCAGGACAGTGGAGATACAACTATTACAATACTAGTGATACTACTACTAACTCAGACAGCTCCGTAGTAGTCCTCATAGAAGTCACCTCCATAGCCTGGAAGTTCAACGTGATCATCCGGGAACAGACGGTCCTGAGGAGCTTGTGGACCAAAGGGACTAGGATGAGGTCTTGGACCAACAAACGGTGGCCTGCGGGGACCACGGGGAGGGGTGATGCCTCCCACATCACGCCAATCCACCATGTCTGGCAGAGCAGATCTCACAGGATACAGATCCCTAGTATCCATACATCCAGCTTGCACTGCAGGTGCAAACCGAGTCAATGTGGCCCAATGATCAGCACGGGTGTTGAAAAGCTGCAGCCTCAAGGCCCGATTCTCTCGGTCCTTATCTTCGAGCATCTCAGCAGTGGTACGAGTTAATGAGTCCTCCTGAGTGGAGTCAGCATAGATAGCCTGAAGATACCCTTGCGCTCCCGGAAGTGAAGCTAGCATGTAAAGGAAGTCGGTGTTCCGAAGCAGGCCAGTCCGGACTCGCATGATGGTCATCATGGAATAGGCAGCATCCTGCACAGCCATCTCAACAGTAACCCCGAGTCCATAGGAACAGTGGAGGGGCTCGGTAGATCCAGGATAAGAAGGAAATATCCTGACGGTGCAGAAATATTGGCTTTGATTAAAGTCTCGGAACTGCTCCTCGATAGTGTATTCGGGATACCAACGGTAACCCGTCTCGATCATTACCCGGACTAACATAGCAGTATGACCGGGCACATCAAGGCACCGGGTCAGGCGAACCACTTGGTTTTGAGCACGAGTGGCCATCTGAAAGCACAACCACAATGCAAAGACATTAGAATTTCTATGGAAAATTGGACAGCATAACAGCTGTAAATGCTTAGAAAGAGATTTGAGACATCGACAACAGTTTGCAATACCACTCAACAACATCATATCAAGGTTCTGATTCAACTGGCAACATACTAAAAGTAGTAGAAACTGTACTAAGGCTTGTAACAACAATCCTATAAGCTACTAGGGATTAGTAACACGTGAACCTGATAGAAGGAGAGAGCCTAGTCCTTAACCCATGTTGAATAAGAAGAGAATGACTCAGATCAGAGGGCATAAGGTAAAGGAGTAAAAGATCCTTACGTTCCCTCCCACAATCAATTTCCCTACATATAACTAAAGCATTTCTAGACTCGACATCGACCAGTTTGGCTCAATGAACCTACAGGCAGTCCAGCTCTGATGCCAACGCTGTCAGGCCCCCGATTCCAAGTCACATCGATCTAGCTGGTAACACCTCATATCACATTGCGGCCTCACGCACGGTAACCCATGGGTGTCGCCTTACCATGGCCCGGGACTGTTTGCACCTTTTGGCACACGTATATGATAGTGTCGCTAGCATCCATATGACAGAGAACCCAGGCCGACATGGCTAGTCGTGAACCCAAAGCGGCACAGACCCATGGAGACAAGCATACATGAATCACATCGAGCATGTCGGTCATCAGCGAGTGAATCCGGGCTGTAGCACTAGGCTAACAGGACTCCAGGGAACCCGGGCTGTAGCAGGCTAGGCAGGACTCTGGATGTCACTGCATGACATTTCCCCGAAGGGACAAATATAGGAACGAAGTGAATCACATGCCGGCCAGTCAAGTGTCCTGAACAGTAGTGCTAGGCTAGCAGGACTCCGGTGAACCGGGCTGTAGCGGACTACTATGGCTCGAGGAACACTAGACTATATTTCCCCATAAGAAAGGATGCCAAGGATAAACAACTAGATTGTCGGATCCCACTCATACCAAGCATTTCAATCATACACACAATATGCCCGATATGAGTACATACAACATGGCATCACAACAAAACTCTACAACTCAAGTACTTTATTTAAAGGCTCCAGAGAGCCATACATAACATGTTCATACAGGTAGGGGTCACATGACCCGACACTCAAGTCATACAAGCATACAAGCACAAGCGGAAGTAAATAGTCTGAGTACAGACACTAGAAAGCAAGAAGGCTTCCGAAGCCTGTCTATCTACATAGGGCCCTCCATGGCCAGGATCACCACCTGGGTGGCTAGTCACTTGTCGACATCAAGGTCTACGTAGAACCCATCAGAGGGGGCAGTGTTGTCGTCTGAAAATAGTAATTAAGAAAACATGAGTACAAAGGTACTCAGCAAGTCTTACAACATAACCTACTATACATGCTCATTCTCAAGAAGGTGGTGGGGTTATTGCAGCAAGCCAGCTTTGACTCTTGGCTAAGCTATCCTATGGAACCCCACTAGTAAAATAGTTTTCGCACACGAGTCCACTACTCACTAACACAATACTCCACCAGGGATCCTCCTTCGTCATCCTATGAGAGGGCCATCCTCCGTACTCACACTTATCTTAAGTCTTTTAGTAGTAACCATTAACTTGTCTATGAACTATATAGGCAACCAAGTAGTCCTTTACCGCGGACGCGGCTATTTGAATAGTTTTATACCCTGCAGGGGTGTACTTCATCAGACATGTTTCCACCACTTAGCGTCTGCACACGACGTGTGCTCGGCAGACTTTAAGCGAAAACCGACGTGGGTGTAGACCACGACCTGACTAACCTCACAAGTCTCTAGTCTAGGTTTATCGCCTATTCAGGTTCCATCCGCAAGGAAATCCGGCCGGGGTGTCCTCAACAGCCCCAAACGATGTGTATAGGGTCCCGAGACGCCAAACGGGCGCCCGACATACCCGGCCACAGTGTATCTACCGCATCATAGCCCACCCCTAGGGTCAGCACTACGCATGGCCGCCAACACATAACCTACAAACACCAGAAACTAGTTGCAACTCCTAGACAAAGGGCGAGAGGGGTCAGTAAGTCGAGCGGGGTCATATTTCAGGGCCCAATGTGTGGTAGTAACTGAATCTTAAATCACTCATACAGATCTCAGTTCTTATGGACGACCTCAATGAAACAACCCACCATGTACTCCTACATGGCCTCTCATCGATACCTTTACCAAAACATGTTCAACACATCCCTCACATTACCGACATAATCATTTCACTCTAGCCCATCACCCAGATGAACCAGACCTGACACAACTCTAAGCATAGCAGGCATAGCAAGGTAGGAATCACATACATGGCTCAATCAACTCCTACACATGCTAGTGGGTTTCATCTAGTTACTGTGGCAATGACAGGTCATGCAGAGGATAAGGGTTCAACTACCGTAGCACACAGCAGTTTGATTCGTGTTGTCTTAATGCAGTAAACAAGAGCAGAATTGAGAACACAGGTTTGTATCGGAATGATCAATGGGTTGCTTGCCTGTTGTAGTGGTAGTAGGTTACTGCCCTTCAGACGGATACTCGGGGTTATCCTCGGAGGCAGAACCTACCACGAAAAGCACACCGAACATAATCAACACATGACAATATGCAACAATATGATGCATGCTATGACATGGCAAGATGAAAGTGTCTAGGCCTAATGCAAGCTAAAACAGGTAGGAATGAACTCATTTGAATCAAAAATTCAAATGTTAGCTCATTTAACATGGCCTTATTAGTGCATTATCTTATTCTGCTTAAACAACAAGGTTAACTTGTTTTGTCATGCATGAAACCATTACAGATGGATGGATTGAATTTTTCTGATCATTTTTCATATATAAATCTTTGCATTTGGAGCTATGGTTGATTTTCTATGATTTTTAGAAGTTTTGGCTATTTTCTGGAATTTCCTATTAAAGAATAAATCCAGTAATTGAATTAATGCGTCAGAATGACATAGGTGTGACGCCAGCGGGTCAACTGGGTCGGCCAGGTCAAACCTGACTGGTGGGCCCTGTCTGTCAGTGTCTCAGCTAATTAATAGGATTATGTTAGTGCTAATTAACTGTCAGTGGGGCCTGGGCCCACAATGTCAGTGACTGAACTAATTAAATTTAGTTAAAACTAATCCTAAACTAATTAGTAGGCCGGACCCACCTGTCATAGACTCAGGAGGGGAGTCAACCTGGGCCCACACGGGGGTCAAATAGGGTCAACTCGCCGGCGTCTAGCCGCCGGCGAGGCCAGACGCGGCGGAGCAGCGCGGGATTTGCACTCTGGCAACCAAAAGGATGGCGGAGACTATCTACGTGATGCGGGGAGGAAGCCGCATCGAGTGGTAGCAGTGGGTGGAGTTGGGGTGGCCGGAAACATCGCCGCCGACGAGTTTGGCGGCGACCGGAGCTCGGGTGAGGATGAACTAGTCGCTAGGGGGCACGGGGAGGCGCGAGGTTTGGTGCGTTGAGCTCCTGGAGGTGCGGTAGGACTAGTGGACAGGGTGGCGTAGCCATTGGGTGGCCGGAGCCTCGTCGGCGACGAGCTCCGCGGCGGTGCGTGTGGGTTGAAGTCGCTACAGGGCTCGAGAGAGAGAACGGAGAGGGTGGGGAGGTGGCTGAGCTCATGGGGCTCTCGTCGAGGTAGTCGGAGAGGTCGGGGATGAGCTGATGCGGCGGGGGCGACGAAAGGGATCTCCGGTGGCCGGAGTTGAGGGCGAGCTCGGTGCAGCGTCTCCGGGGCGAGCGAGCGCTCGGGGCTCGGCCTACTCGATGTAGTCGACAATGGCGGAGCTCATGGACACGATGGCGCGGCGCGAGGATGACGGAGGGCGCGGCTACGACGATGGTGCGGCGACAGGAGCGTCGGCCATGGTGGGGAACGACAAGGGAGAGAGACAGGGGGAATGGCGTGTCCAGGGGCTTCGGGGTGCGACGTGGAGGCGTCCAGGCGTCCAGGGGCGTGGGCGGCAAGCAGGTGACGCCGTGGCGAGCTCGGGCACGCCGGCGTCACCTCCCTGCCTGCCTGGCGGAGAAGAAGCAGCTGGCTGGCGCGGGCCAGCACCGTGCTGGGCCGCCAGGTGGGCCGGCTGGTGAGTTAGCTGGGTTGCGCCAGGTAAGTTTTTTTTTTTTCTGTTTTCTTATTTATTCTATTATTTCTGTAGCTTCAGGGCTTTATTAAAAATGCCAAGGCATTTCCATAAATCATAAAATTAATCATGGCTACTACTTAGAATATATCCAACAGCAAACATTTTAGTTTATGATTATTTGAGCATTTAAAATATTTTATAGCATTTAAATGCCCAAATGCAAATACTATAAGGATTAATCCAATGACCTTAGATGTCCTAGAAAAATGTGCACCATTTTTGTCAGGGGTTTTAACCCAAAACAAAAAGGGTGGGCTTTTTAGAAGGGCATTTTAGGTTCATTGAAAAAGTTTTTTTAGTAAACCCTAGTTGTTCCAGGGGGGTGCTGGGGGTTCTGTCATCCCCATTTCAAATTTAAGAGAAAATTAAACATGATGCACACTCTAATGCTTGAACTAGCTAGGGTGTGATAGACGGAGGGCCGCTCTTTGCGACCCAAGCTTTACTAAAGAGGCATTCGATGCCTTCAGCTCGGCTGATGCGTACATCCGAGCTCACGCAAGATCATGGTGATGCATGGCAACGAGAGGGGAGAGTATTGTCTACGTACCCTCTTAGACCATAAGCGGAAGCGTTATTACAACGCGATTGATGTAGTCGTACATTTTCACGATCGACCGATCCTAGTACCGAAAGTACGGCACCTCCATGATCTGCACACGTTCGGCTCCGTGACGTCCCACGAACTCACGATCCAGCAGAGTGTCGAGGGAGAGCTTTGTCAGCACGACGGCGTGATGACGGTGATGATGATGCTACCGGAACAGGGCTTCGCCTAAGCACCGCTACGATATGACCGAGGTGGATTATGGTGGAGGGGGGCACCGCACACGGCTAAGGGATCAATGATCAAGTTGTGTGTCTATGGGGTGCCCCCCTGGCCACGTATATAAAGGATGGAGGGAGGAGGAGGCCGGCCCTCATAGGGCGCGCCCAAAGTGTGGAGTCCTACTAGGACTTCCTAGTCCTAGTAGGATTCCACCTCCTACATGGAATAGGAAAAGGGAAGAAAGAAGGAGAAGGAAGGAAGGGGGCGCCCCCTTTCCCTAGTCCAATTCAGACCAGTCCATGGGGAAGGGGCGCGACCACCCTTGAGGCCTTTCTCTCCTTCCCCGTATGGCCCATTAAGGCCCAATACGAATTCTCGTAACTCTCCGGTACTCCGAAAAATACCAGAATCATTCGGAACCTTTCCGATGTCTGAATATACACTACTGGAATCGACTTCTTTGCCGTCCGCCATGGCGGAGGGCAAAGCCATGGATCACGACGGAAAACTTCTTTGCCGTCCGCCAGCGGACGGCAAAATGTCCGGATGAACACCTGCCAGCAAAGGCCCTCTTTGCCGTCCACTTCTTGCAAACGGACGGCAAAGGCTTTTGCCGTCTGCCATCCGAGGCCAGCAGACGGCAAAGACAACGGACGGCAGTGCGGTGGCGTGAGAGCCGTTAGGGGGTTAACAACGCCCTTTGCCGTCTGCCAGCGGATGGCAAAGCGTCAAAGCTCTTTGCCGCCCGCTGACGGAGGGCAAAGAGCTCAGCTAGGCAGTACTGGGAAGCTGCCACGTGGCCAGCTATGCCGTCCGCTAGTGGATGACAAAGTGATTTGAATCTTTGTCGTCCGCTGGCAAACGGCAAAGTGACCAAATAGGCAGCCAGTGTTCCTAGGTTTTACAGGTAGCTGCCACGTGTCCTCTTTGCCGTCTGCTAGCATACGACGAAGCTCTTTGCCGTCTGCTAGTGGACGACAAATAGGCTACATATCCCCTGGTCTTTTTGAATCCATTTAATTACACAGGAATTCACACACAGATATACATATTTTTTTTCACATGCACAGCAGACATATATGATGTATCCAACACATAGCTCCATCCATGACAACATACATACATAATAAAAGAAACAGAGTTCCATCCATACATGTTACAGTAACATCACAATGTTCATCCAACACATTGTTCCATGCATCCATATAACAAGTTCCACATTATTCATCGATACAAACGACAAAAAGAAAAGGGAAACAAGCACTACATCCATGCAAGCTTCCATATAGTGTATTAAATCTGCAAAATGGGAAACAAGAAAGTTAGAAGAAGAAGAAGACTAGAATCAGAATAAGAAGAAGAAAATGAAGAAGAAGAAGAAGTAAGCATACTTAGGTAAAATGGAGGTAACCTAGCTAATCGTGCCATTTTTTGAGTGAACTAAGCATATTATACCATTTTGACCTAACTAAGCATACTATGAGATATACTTAGAGCTTTCTTCTTCTTCTTCTTCTTCTTCTTCTTCTTTTCTTCTTCTTCTTCTTCTTCTACTTTTCTTCTTCCTATTCCTTCTTTTCTTCCTCTTCCTTGATTTTCTTCATCTTATTATGTCATTTGTGGAGTAAATAGGCTAAATTATGTCATAAATGGTCTAAGTAGGCTAAATAAGAAGAAAAATGCCATTTTTGAGCTTACCTAGCTAATTATGCCATTTTTGACCTAACTAAGCATATTATGCCATTTTTGATATAACTTAGAGCTAACTTCATTTTGGAGAAGAAGAAGAAGAAGAAGAAAATTTCTTCTTCTTCTTTTCTTCCTATTCCTTCTTTCCTTCCTCTTCCTTGATTTTCTTCATCTTATTATGTCATTTGTGGACTAAATAGGCTAAATTATGTCATAAATGGACTAAACATGCTAAATAAGAAGAAAAATACCGTTATTGCGGAGGTGTAGGAATGGTCGGGGCTGCGCCAGTGCCAGACGGAGGTGAAGGACCGGTCGGGGTTCCGACATTGGCAGAAGGAGTGGTTGATGCTTGTCGGGAGCCATGCTGCACCAAAGATCATTTCCAATAATGTCTCGTTAGCAAGTTCGCAAACTGAAATGTGAATAGTAGTAAGCAATGACCATTCCAATCAAACTCACCGTGGTCGCCGGAGCAATCTGGGGCATCGGCGGAGGGGCCTGACCATTTTTCTCGCACATGGTCTGTGTCGGGGGTTGGGTCCGACATATGCCAAAGGATGGCTTATCATGGTGGGGGCGAGTAGAACATCGCCGGTGCCTGGAAACGGGATGAGGCGTAGACATGCACGCCGGCAAATCTTACCCAGCTTCAGGGCTCTCCGGGGAGATAATACCCCTACTGCTGCTCTGTGGGGTCTCCGCATGATCACTATGGCAAAGTGTTTACACGATTGCTCCTTAAGCTGTTTCCTGAAGGTAGGAGAAGGCAAGGCTAGCTCTCTCCTTCCTGTATGGTCTGGTCTAGTGCTAATGGATTCCAACGCATTGCATGGGTGCCCTGGGGGGTTTTATATAGGCCTACCCCCAGGGGTACAATGGTAATCTGGCTGGACGCGGGCCCAGCCGTTAGTGCCTCTGGCCTCCATCTTCTCCGCCGACTGTTGGGGCCCGCCGACTGGCTAGGTACAGAGCCAACAGGTCACGTCCGCCACGGGCGGGTCTTGCCGGCTGCTGATTACTGTAGCCGTGCTTCTAATGACGCGGGCTTCATCATGGAGTCGTGGCAACAGCCCTGCCGCCTGGCGGGCGATCACTATTGCCACTCTCCATTACATCTAGTTAATGGCGTGTGGGCCCCGGGGGAGGAGCCGGTCAACTCTTGGGGGCCGACTCCCGACGGGTCCGACTTGTGGCGCACTTGCCGTCTTCTGGGATCCCGCTGGCTGGTGGGACCCGCCGCCCAAAAGGTCGTACAGACAAGCCGTCATGGGCACAGGATTCGGTCCACCGGTGCTAATGTCAGGGCCAGCATGGCAACAGTGCCACGCCGCACGGAGATCTCCGCGGGTACGGCGTACTGTGACCATGCTTGCCTTTGGAAAGGGGTGGGAGTAGTCTTCACTGTAGCCACTCCCCTGTCGTGTCCCTCTTGATGAGGACATGGGGTTTCGCTGGAGTCACGGGCCGACTCCCCAAGGCCGTCTTCTTGGGAAGTCATCAGTCAGGAGTCGGTTTGTCCTGAAATCGTCCCTGGGACTCGGCCGTGAGTGGCTAGTCGGTGGCCTTGCCGCCGACTCCATAGAAGGCGGCTCTTTGTCCTGGGGTCTTGAGGGGTGTAGCCTGCCCCGATGTCTTGAAAGGTTCTGGGAGTCGGGTTAGCCTACCCGTGGCCCATTACTCCGACAGTAGTCCCCGAAGCTGATGAGGCGCCGCGGACGACCGGCCGAGGAGCCTCGGCAGTTTCTCTTTCTGGGTGCCCGAGACATGGATCTTGCTTGACTTCTGTTGGGCCGACTAGAAGGAGTCGGACTTGCCCAACTCTGACTCGCACAATATTTCGTACGTCACGGCGAGATCCAAGTAGCGTGCTGGCTAAGCCTCCAGGCCGCCGCCCGTTCTGGGCCTGTCACGTGATAACACGCGGCCGGGCCAGTCTGCCAGCCTACGCGCGTGACGGGACAGGCCGGTAGGCGGGGCCTGCCACTACCGTGCCTCGGCGCCCGAGCGGATCCGCTGTGGCCCAGGCGGACGGTTGGGATTCCCGTGGAGTTACTCCGTGTAGTAACTTTGTCGTGGAAACGTGGGGGTCGTGGGGCCGTGGGTGCAGTGAATCCCACGACCGCCCCCTCGGCTTCGCAGCCCATGAGGCTATAAGTAGGGGGAGGAGGGGGGCGCGGCAGAGCACGCGTGCCCCTCCTTCCCACTACTCCTTGCTCTTCTCCTTCTTCTTCTTCCTCGCTCCGCCGCGCACCCAAGCTTTGCCGAACGCCGCGGCGATCAGCTCGCGATGAGTTCTTCTTCTGCCGCCACGCCTCCCTCAGTGCATTCCGGCACCTGGGACAACTCAGAAGTTCACGACGACCACATCAAGTTCCTCCGCAAGACTCGTCGGCTCCCCGGCGAAGATTACGTGCGGGTGTGTCTTGTGCCGAGGGGGGAGATTTCCCCAGCGCCGGAGGAGGGCGAGCGGGTCATCTTCCACTCGCACTGCCTGCGCGGATTGGGGCTGCCGGTGAGCAGCATCTTCCGCTCTTTTCTGGAGTTTTATGGCCTCCAGCCGCACCACCTCACGCCCAACACGGTGGTGCTGCTATCCGCCTTCGTGGCCTTGTGTGAAGGCTTCCTCAGAGTCCTCCCCACCCTCGAGCTCTGGGGGGACTTCTTCTTCTGCAAGCTCGGCACCCAGGCTGCAGGCGTGCCGACTCAGTGTGGCGCATTCATCGCCGTGCGGAGGTTGGGGGCCGACAACCCCTTACCCACCATCAAGCTGATAAAGTTGGTGAAGATGTGGCAGCGATCGTACTTCTACGTGAAGAGCGTCTTCGCGGGGGTGATTGGGTCAACCTGCCGGCCTTCGAAGCCGGCCCGCCGGCTGGGAGATTGCCCAACCGGTCGTTCCGGGCCAAGTCGCTGACGCTTGCGGGAGCCGGTGCCGTCACACGACTCCGAGTGCTGACACAGTCGAAGGGCTTGACTGGTCCGGACCTGCTAGCCGCCTTCGTGGCGCGCCGAGTTCTCCCGCTCCAAGGCCGCCCCCACATGATATGCCAAATGAGCGGGCGCCGTGACCCGAGTCGGATGTGCACCAAGGACATGCCCCACGAGGAGGTGGCCTACATGGTGAACTACCTCTCGGACAGCAAGCTGCTGGAGGATTGGCGGTTCGGCAAGGAGCCGTACTCCCGCGCCAACCCCCCACCTACAGTGAGTTGCCCTTTCTTTCTTTCTTTCTTTCTTCGAGTTGTCTTCTTTCTTGCCGAGTCTGTTTTGTGCGACCTGACCAGTCGGCTTTGGTCAGAATCCCCTCCTCCATCCACCAGCCGGCACCTGACCAGTCGGCTTTGGAGAGCGACGTCGACGACCCCGATCTGGGGGCGGCGGCTTTGGAAGACGACGCCGAGGGAGGAGGCGGCCCGCGGCTCGGGGCCAGTCTAGAGGACTGGCCTGACGATGATGAGGAGGTCGCCCCCCGCCTCCGGCCAGGAGCCAGCCATCCTGGTGCGGGCTCTTCTGCCGCGCCGGGTGCTCCGGGCGGCGGGAAGAAGCGTAGGGCCGTGCCGACCTTGTTCGGCAGTCGGCCAAAGAAGCCCAAGAGTTCGGCTGCGGCGACCCAGCGGGACGAGGCGGCTGCGAAGGCCATCCGCTTCCGTAAGGAAGTGAAGAAGCCGCCACTGGTCTCCGCGTGAGTATTCCGTCTCAATGCTTTATTCTTTCTTTGTGGCTTTGTCTGAGTCTTTTACTTGCTTCCCTTGCTTCAGGGCTCCCCTCACTCTTGAGAGGGTCGTCGCCGGCTCCGTCATGGGGTCAGCGGAGACGTCCGCCACCACTCGGCGAATTGACCCCGCCGCCGATCTTCGGGAGGCGATGGAGCGGAATGCGCAGGAGAAGTGCAACGAGGAAGAGGCCGCCCGCCTGGAGAAGGTGGAGGCCGATAAGGCGGAGGCCTCCGCCAAGAAGAAATTGGCCGAGGCTGAAGCCGTCGCCGCGACGAAGCGGCAGGCTGAGGAGACCGCGCATCGCCAATCGGCGGTGTTCGTCAACCCGCTAAACTCTGTGCCGCCGCCTCCGGAGTTCACGGGGCAGACTGGGGAAGCCGGCGGCGAGAACCCCATCCTGGAGAGGGAAGGCGGTGACTCCTCCACGCCGGACGTGATCGTTCCGCCGCCACCTCCGCCGCCGTCTGGGGGCGCGGAGGGCGAACAGCCGGCGGACCCGCCGGTGCCGCCGACTGAAGATGAGGCCATGGCGAGGCTACTCCTTCAAGTCGGCTCGCCAACGCGCTGCCATCTTGAGAAGGCAACTTCGGCGCCACGCCCCCTGGAGACCGGCACCGCCAGCTCGGCGATCCCAGACGCCGAAGCGACGAGCGCTACGCCCATTGGGTGGGTGCGAGGAGGCAGCACAGGGCCGCTGAACCAGGCGCTTCTAGACGTCCAGACGAAGCTGCGAGCTGAGGGCGACGCGATCCAGAATTGCACCAAGGCATACCTGGCGTCGTGAGCAGCCATCCGGGTATGCTTTCTCTTTGGTCCTCTTTTTTTTCTTGTTTTTGTTCCTCTCTGTGGGGGCGCGCCAGCGCACCCACTGGGTGTAGTCCCCGAGTTTCGGGTCGGCTGCTGAGCAGGCGGCCCGGAACTCCAATTGGTGAGCTCCGGGTACTTACTTTTGTCTGAAGTATTTTGTCGCAGGACTACCACAACCTCCGTGTTACTGCCTTCAACCGCAACATTGAAGAGCTGGGCAAGCGGACCGCCGACTTGTCGGAGAGCCGGAGTGCGTCCTTTTTCTTCTTTTCGGGGGCGCGCTGGCGCACCCGCGGGCTGTAGTCCCCGAGATTCGGGCCGACTGCTGTGCAGTCGGGCCGGATCTCCCTGGCGACCTTCTTTACTGACGACTTAACGCCTTCTTTCTTTCTTCTCTTCAGAAGCCAATGCTGTTCTTCAACAGCAGCGGAGCGAAGCCAACTCCGCGTTGCGCGCCAAGGGGGAGGAGTGCAGCAAGCTCGCCACAGAGCGTGATCTGCTGGCTACTCAATTGGCAGAGCAGAGGGAGCTGCTTGCGAAGACGCAAAAGGAGGCGGAAGAGGCGGAAACCGCCCTCCTGGCCGAGTTCGCGAGCGAGCGCTCCTCCTGGACTGACAAAGAGGCAATGCTGGCCTCCGGCTTCCATGAGATTGAAGACATTGTTGATGGTGAGTTTCTTTACTTTCTTTCTTCGAGCTGCTGATTATAAATCGTGCCGACTCCTGATTTTTGACTTGTTTCTTCGTGTCTTCCGTCTTGGCAGACTTCTTCCCTGGGCACTCGCAGGCCGCCATCCAAGCCATCGAGGCTGACCGTGAAGGTCGGAGGGCGGAAGGTGCAGAGATCGCCGCCGCCGTCCCCGAACCCTTGATGAGCATATCCTGAGCATCGAGGCTCGCCTTCGGCCGACTCATATGTTGTGCCGGCTTCAACGTGTCGGTGCCCAGGCGATTGCCGCCCTGTGGCCGGACATGCAGGCTCCGTGCACCCCCAGCCTGACTGCCGACTAGCTAGAGGTCACGGCTGGTCGTCTCGAGGCCTGGAAGGGTTCCTCGACCCGAGCTAGAGCGAGTCGGTCCTTGGAGTTCGTCAAGGCATGGTATCCGGGGCTGGATCTAGACCATCTGGCCACACTCCGGTCAGAGGCCTAGCCGGAGCTGGCAGCCGCGAAAGACGCCCTCGTCAAGCGTGCTGCGGCGATCGCCGAGTACACCGACACCAGCATCTTCATCCCCGAGCGGTCTGAAGACGGCAAGGAGGTACCGCCGGAGTGGTTTGGGATGAACCCAGACTACGGCGAGGACTCGGTGGAGGTGATCGGCTCCAGCGTCGAGGAGGAAGGCGAGGCGGCGGACGGAGGCGAGACGGAGGCACCAAAAGACGGAGCGGACGGCCAGCCTCAGCTCGACCGTGCCTCCAGCAACGAGCCGCGTCCGACCGAGCCGACTGCCGCCAAAGGCGATCAAGCCGAGACTGCCCAGCCGGCCGCCCCAACGCCTAACACTGCCACCTCCTCCGACCCTCCGAATCCGTCTGCCGCATCTTAGGCTGCCGCCTTATCTTTATTTTATCTGCTTTAGTAGTCTTGAAGAACTTGTTAATTTGCACAATTCCACTCGCGGGGTGTATTTTGAACTTCTGCCCAAAGATTCGGCCAAGGGCCTATGCTATGTAAATATTTATCCGAATTCTATCTTTTCTTGCTGATTGCTCTTTTTGCTTTTTCCCTTTGCCACTTTCCCTTAGTTGCTAGTCTTGCCAGTCGGACAGCCGCTCTATGAACTACTGTTGGATCAAATGCTTGGCTACTTTGGGAAGGCAAGTACTTAGCCGTTTTAGTGTTTTTTAGCAAGTTGAATAGAAGGCGGTGAGCCGACTGCTTAATAGTCGGTTTGCGAAAAGAAAAAAGGAAGGCTGGAAGCCGTCTTTAAGCTATGTTCTATGCTTTGAGTCCTTAGCCATTTTTCATGCGAATGCCCATTCTACCTTACTCCTGCCCACCGTACAGTCACTCTGTGAGCTGAGGCTTCTGACAGGAGATGGCTTAGGCTTCACACACTACTTGTCAGGCTGCAGGAAGCATTTCATTGTGCAAGGCGGCAAGTCCCCAGGCCGACCTGTCGAGCCCGGTGCCCAGCGGCAATCAAAGAGTAACATACTCGTAGGCATAACTTTTATCATATAGACAAAAGAGGCCAGTCCCCGAGCTCGTCTCGGGGGGCCCGAAGTCTTGGTACTTTAATACAAAAGGTAGCGTGGTACATACTGCATCAACTGTAAAATCTTTGGAGGAGATTTGCATTCCATGGCCACTCTGTCTCTTTGCCGGAGTCATCCCTCTTGCGTGCTCTGCGCTTCTGAGTGCTAATCAGGTAGTAGGAGTCGTTGCCCAGTACTTTGCTGATGATGAAAGGGCCTTCCCAAGGCGCCGACAGCTTGTGCTGGCCGGCTGTCTGCTGGATCAGCCGGAGCACAAGGCCGCCCTCTTGGAAAGATCTCGGCTTGACCTTCATATTGTAGTATCGGTGCAGGCTCTGCTGGTAGATGCTGGACCGGCTAAGTGCCAACAGCCGACCCTCTTCCAGCAGATCGACGCCGTCTTGACATGCTTCTTCTGCTTCCTCCTTGGTGTACATGGTGACTCACGAGGAGTCAAACTCTATATCTGTTGGGATGACGACTTCGACACCGTAGACGAGGAAGAAAGGCGTGAAGCCGGTTGACTTGTTTGGAGTCGTGCACAGACTCCAGAGGACGGCTGGCAACTCATTGAGCCAGCAGCCAGCCGAGCGCTCCAGAGGCTCGACCAGTCGGGGCTTGATGCCGGACAGGATGAGGCCGTTTGCTCGCTCCACCTGGCCGTTTGACTGTGGATGGGCGACGGACGCTAGGTCTAGTCGGATGCCCTGTGTTGCGCAAAAACGGGCCAAGGCGCCTTTGGCAAAATTTGTGCCGTTGTCGGTGATGATGTTGTGTGGTATGCCGTACCGAATTGTGATATCGGAGATGAAAGTAACGGCAGTCGGACCGTTCAGTTTCTTGATTGGCTTTGCTTCTATCCACTTGGTGATCTTGTCCACTGCGACAAGTAAGTGAGTTAAGCCACCTCGTGCCGTCTTGAATGGTCCCACCATGTCTAGACCCCAAACTGCGAAAGGCCAGGCAATGGGGATAGTCTTGAGTGCAGAAGCCGGCTGGTGCGACTTGGAGGTGAACTTCTGGCACCCTTTGCATTTTTGGACCAATTCCTTGGCCTCTTCTAAGGTAGTCAGCCAGAAGAAACCGTGTCGAAAGGCTTTTGCGACGAGTGCTCTTAAAGCCGCATGGTGGCCGCACTCGCCTTGATGGATGTCTTTGAGAATTGTTTGGCCTTGCTCTGGCTCTACGCAGCACTGTTAGACACTAGTGATGCTGCGCCTGACTAACTCTCTGTTGACTATGGTGTACCCTGCCGCTCGGTGTTGTACTTGCCGAGCTGAGGTCTCATCAGTCGGCAGCTCTTTGCTCACCAGGAATTTGAGGATGGGCTGGGCCCATGAGGGTGCTGCTATTTCTTTGACTGCCAGAACTGCGACTTGGATGAGGGCGGCTAGGCTAGGAGGCGGCGGGTTGGAGTCAACAACCGCTTGCTGGGTTAATGAAGTCCCCAGGCCGACTGGCGCGGCTCTTGGGCCGAGTTCTGGAGTCTTCGAGCCTGCCGCCGCAGTCCCCGGGCCGGGTACTACAGTCCCTGGGCCGGCTTCGACTATGGCGGCTTTGGAGCCATCTGCCAAAATCCCCGTACCGTCTGCCAGGGCTCTGGAGTCGGATCCGACTTCTTCGGGGGGAGCCGGCACGAAGATGGAGTCTGATTCTGGTGAAGGGTTGACAGACGGCTTGAGGAGGCGTTGAAGGGCGACGCCGGATGGTATTGCTTGGCGGGTAGAGCCGATTCATGCCAAGGCGTCTGCTTGGTCGTTGTCGTTTCTTGGCACATGGAGGAACTCGCACCCCTCGAAATACCCACTGAGTTGCTGCACGAGGAAATGGTAACTCGCCATGTTTGCATCTTTGGCATCCTAGTCGCCAGATGACTGTTGGACCACTAAGTCCGAGTCGCCATAACATAGGATCCGGCGAATGCCAAGTTCTTTGGCAAGCCGGAGCCAGTGAATGAGCGCCTCGTACTCGGTGACGTTGTTGGAGGCGGCAAAATGGATTTGTAGTGCGTATTTGAGCTTGTCGCCTTTGGGGAAGTGAGGACGACGCCGACTCCCAAGCCGGTGCACATCTTGGAGCCGTCGAAATGCATCCGCCAACGGGTGGAGTCGGGCGCTGGAGGTAGGTACTGGGTCTCGGCCCAATCGACGAGAAAGTCGGCCAGTGCTTGTGACTTGATGGCGGTGCGGGGCTGGTAGTGGATGGTGTAGGGATCCAGCTCTATGGCCCACTTGGCCACTCGGCCAGAAGCATCTCGGCTTCCGATGATCTCGGCAAGTGGAGCCGTGCAGACCATAGTGATTGGGTGCTCTTGAAAGTAGGGCTTCAATTTCTTGGCGGTAAAGTGTACGCCATAGCACATCTTCTGGTAGTGGGGGTAGTTCTGCTTGGAGGCCGACAATACTTCGCTCAGGTAATATACCGGTCTCTGGACAGGTAGTGCATTGCCTTCCTCCTTGCGTTCCACTACAATGACCGTGCTGACTACCCGGCTGGTGGCGGCGATGTACAGGAGCATAGGTTCCTTAGGAGTCGGAGCCGCCAGAACGGGTGGAGTAGTCAGTGTCTTCTTCAACTGGAGAAAAGCTTCATCCGCCTTGTGGTTCCACTCGAAAAAGTGGTCTTCTTCATGAGTTGGTATAAGGGGAGAGCTTTCTCGCCCAGCTGACTGATGAATCGGCTGATGGATGCCAAGCAGCCAGTGAACTTTTGCACATCCAGCAGTCAGCTGGGTACCTCCATCCTCTCAATGGCCTTGATCTTTACAGGGTTGCATTCTATGCCGCGTTCGGAGACCAGGAAGCCAAGGAGTTGGCCGGCTGGTACTCCGAAGACGCACTTCTCGGGGTTGAGCTTGATCTGGAATCGGCGCAGGTTCTCAAAGGTCTCCTTGAGGTCTTCCAGCAGTGTTCCACGCTTTTCTGTCTTCACCACCACATCATCCACGTAGACGTCGGTGTTCCTGCCGAGCTGCTTGAGGAGGCACTTCTGCATGCAACGTTGGAAGGTGGCGCCGGCATTCCTCAAGCCGAATGTCATGGTGAGGTAGCAGAAAGCTCCAAACGGCGTGATGAAGGCGGTCTCAGTCTGTCAGCTGGGTTCAGCTTGATCTGGTGATATCCTGAATATGCATCCAAAAAACTCAACAGCTCGCATCCGGCAGTGGAGTCTATCACCTGATCAATTCTTGGTAGAGCAAACGGGTCCTTGGGGCAGGCCTTGTTCAGGCTCGTGTAGTCAATAGACATTCGCCACTGCTTGTTCTTCTTCAGTACCAGGACCGGATTGGCTAGCCACTCTGGGAAGAATACTTCCATAATGAGCTCGCCTTCCTATCTGCTGTCGAGGTTTGCGCCTACGACAGCGTGCCTCTCTGGGTGCTCCGGATCCAAGGGTATCTTCTTTGTCTCCTTGGCCGGCTTGAACGAACCCTCAGCCTCCGAGTCCTTTGGGTTGGGCGATACCTCTGGCTGCTTGCTGGCCATCGCCACAACCCGCTCAAGGAGCCGCTTCTCGGCCGCGATTACTAGGGACTCGGCTAGCCGACTACTCTCAGTCGCACAGGCAGACGACTTCCGGTAGTCGCCGGCTATGGTCAGAATCCCCCTGGAACTGGACATCTTCATTTTGAGGTAGGCGTAGTGGGGGACCGCCATGAACTTGGCCAAGGTGGGTCGCCCAAGTAGTGCATGGTATGGGCTCTCAAAGTCCACCACCTCAAACCAAACTGACTCTCGACGGAAGTGATCTTTGTCTCTAAAGAGGACGTCCATCAGGATCTTGCCGATTGGTGAGCAGGAAAGCCCAGGAACAATGCCGTGGAACACAGTCTGGCTGTTCTGAAGCTGTCTTTGCTTGATTCCTAATTTCTCCATGGTGTCCTTGTATAGGATGTTAATGCTACTGCCTCCATCTATCAGAACTCGTGAGAAACGAGCAGCTCGTCTATCCGTGGCAAAGGTGGCATCCAAGACCAAGGCATAAGAGCCCGGACTCGGCATCACCTCTGGGTGATCAGCCCTGCTCCAGCTGATAGGCTTTTCGGACTAGTGCATGAACTCTGGCGTCTCTGATGCTACTGCATTCACCTCTTGTCGCTGCAGCCGCCTGCTGCGTCGATCATCAGCCATACTGGTAAATACCATGTAGGCTCCGTGTTCTTCGGGGTATTCGTCTTGTACTGCGCCGACTGGCCTGACAGCCGGCTGCTGGGGCGGAGGCGGCGGCGGCTGCCCAGCAGGCAGGGGAGGTAGGAGGCCGTCTCCTTTGGCGATCCTGGTGAGCCAGTGGCACTTCCGGGTGGTGTGATTCGACGGCTTCATGCCGCTATGGAACTTGCAAGGACCATCCAGGGTTTGCTCATATGAGAAGGCTGGCAACCAGTTGGGCTTGCCACCTTTCTGTCGCTTGGGCGGAGGCTGCCCATCCGGCTGCTGGGCTTCAACTATCGCGACCTGCCGGCTGCGGGGCCTTGCGCTTGTGGTCGCTCTGCTGTTGTCGCCGACTAACGTCTCCCACCGGAGTTCTTGGAGCCTGAGGGGCCACTTTGCCAGTTGCGCTAACTTGAATCTCCGCCTTCATGGAGGAGTCAGCCGTGGCGTACTTATCTGCTATGATCAGCAACTCGTCAAGGGTTTCTGGCTCGTCGCAGAGGAGCTTGTGCTTGAGGAGGGTGCCTTCTCTGCACCCGGCGGTGAAGTACTCGATAGCCTACACCTCGTGCACGCCCTCGCAGGAGTTCCGAACCTCGGGCCAACACGTGAGGTAGTCGCGAGTCAACTTGTTGGGACCTTGCATGCACAAGGAAAGCTGACGAGGCTTGGGAGGACGCTTGTACGTGCTGGTGAAGTTGCGGACGAATGCTTCGGTGAAGTCGACCCAGTTGTACATGCTGCGGGGCTTCAGGCTGTTCAGCCATGTCCGGGCCGTGCCCTGGAGCATGAGCGGAACGTATTTTACGGCGACACGCTTGTTGCCGTTCTCTATGCTGACAGCTGTGGAGTAGTCGACTAGCCAGTCTTCCGGCTTCACGGAGCCGGTGTACTTGGGCGTGTCCCTTGGGAGCGTGAACCCTTTGGGAAAGGGCTCATCTCGAATGCGGGGCCCGAAACAAGGCGGACCCAACTCATCTTCTTCTTCCAGCGCCAGGGATCGGTGAAGCCGGTCGATCCGGTGGCGGGCGTCGTTTTCCCCGACTCCCTCTTGGCGGCCAAGATGGTCGTCAAGAGTCGGATGATCAACAGGCGGCGTGGAGACTCGCCTATCCTTGCGAGGAGGAGGAGGCGGACAGTCGTCGCGTTGTTCCACTGCTCTCGGGCGGCCGTCTCGGTCGCGCTCTATGGTAATGTGAGTCCGACTGTGGCTGACAGCCGGATCCTTGTCTCTTCTTCCTCGGGCGCCGTCAGTCGGCGTCCGAGACGTCGTGCCTTGGTCTCGGTGAAGGTCATCGTTTTGCTGCTGCGGCGCCTCCGTGCGGCAGCCGGCCTCGTTCTGCGCGGCAGCCATGTCGAGGAGCTGCTGGACTCGCTCCATCATCAGGCGGCGCTCTTCGCCCTCGAAATTGTCCAGCTCGTCCGCCGCTGCCTGGGCGGCTCGAATGTTCTCCGCAGGGGTAGCATACATAGGGCGGCTTGCCCCGAACAGGTTGGCGATGGCTACGCCGCGCTGCTGGACCGCGCTAAGGCGGCTGGGCCTCGCTGGGGCCGGCGAGCCGCCAACAGCGCGATCCATCTCTCGCTGGTAGGCTTCTGACAAGCGTCCCATGGTAGCCAGCTTCTTTGCGCCTTCGACGAGCTGAAGGCGCCGTGCCTCCAACGTCTCCGCGTCAGCGTCTTCCGGAATGGGCGCAGTCAGGTCTTGTAGCGCCGCGCCAAGCGGATCATGCGCTCCTCCGCCGGGGAGCTCGTCATGACTGATGACGAGCACCTCGGTGACGGTGCTTCCGCCGCTCTCCACACGAGGGAGAGGCTCGTCGTAGACCACCACATTAGTGGGGAACGTGTCGAGCGACACGGTGGCTGAGTCAACCAGCATCGGGTTGGTGGAACCTACGGACTCCAAGTCCACGGCAGGCTCGCCGGCGACATGGAGTTGATCGAGGAGGCCCGCGAGGAGGCTCTCGGAGCCGCCCGTGCCTGCGTTGGAACCTCGCCGACAAGTTCGGCCAGGCAGCTGGCTGCGCAGGCGATCTCAACGCCGCGCAGCACGTCAGTGCTGACTCCATCTAGCGTGCCTGGCTGGCTGCGCTCGCCAGGGAGAAAAAGGGTTCCCGTCCAGAGAAGGTCTCCGGACGGCGGTGCACCAGGCCCCATGGTGGGCGCCAAATGTCGGGGGTTAGGTGCGACATATGCCAAAGCATGGCTTATCATGGTGGGGGCAAGTAGAACGTCGCCGGTGCCTGGAAACGGGATGAGGCGTAGACATGCACGCCGATGAATCTTACCCAGCTTCAGGGCTCTCCGGGGAGATAACACCCCTACTGCTGCTCTGCGGGGTCCCCGCATGATCACTATGGCAAAGTGTTTACACGATTGCTCCTTGAGCTATTTCCTGAAGGTAGGAGAAGGCAAGGCTAGCTCTCTCCTTCATGTATGGTCTAGTCCAGTGCTAATGGATTCCAACCCTTTGCATGGGTGCCCTGGGGGGTTTATATAGGCCTCCCCCCCAGGGGTATAATGGTAATCCGGCTGGACACGGGCCCAGCCGTCAGTGCCTCAGGCCTCCGTCTTCTCCGCCGACTGCTGGGGCCCGCCGACTGGTGGGCCCCGTCGACTGGCTAGGTACGGAGCCGACAGGCCGCGTCCGCCGCGGGCGGGTCTTGCCGGCTGCTGATTACTGTAGCCGTGCTTCTAATGACGCGGGCTTAGTCATGGAGTCGTGGAAACAGCCCCGCCGCCTGGCGGGCGATCACTATTGCCACTCTCCATCACATCTGGTTAATGGCACGTGGGCCCCGGGGGAGGAGCCGGCCGACTCTCGGGGGCCGACTCCCGACGGTTCCGACTTGTGGCGCAATTGCCGTCTTCTGGGATCCCGCTGGCCGGTGGGACCCGCCGCCCAAAAGGTCGTACAGAAAAGCCATCGTGGGCGCAGGATTCGGTCCACCGGTGCTGATGTCAGGGCCAGCATGGCAACAGTGCCACGCCGCACGGAGATCTCCGCGGGTACGGCGTACTGTGACCATGCTTGCCTTTGGAAAGGGGTGGGAGCAGTCTTCACTGTAGCCACTCCCCTGTCCTGTCCCTCTTGATGAGGACATGGGGTTTCGCTGGAGTCACGAGCCGACTCCCCAAGGCCGGCTTCTTGGGAAGTCGTCAGTCAGGAGTCGGTTCGTCCTAAAATCGTCCCTGGGATTCGATCGTGAGTGGCTAGTCGGTGGCCTTCTCGCCGACTCCTCAGAAGGCGGCTCTTTGTCCTGGGGTCTTGAGGGGCGCAGCCTGCCCCGATGTCTTGAAAGGTTCTGGGACTCGGGTTAGCCTACCCGTGGCCCATTACTCCGACAGTCTGCACATTTGGTTCTCACGAGTCAGTCATATTAGATAGTAAAGCAAACATTATGTCAGGACCCCGATTCCAAGTCACATCGATCTAGCCGGTAACACCTCATATCACTTTGCGGCCTCACGCACGGTATCCCACGGGTGTTGCCTTACCATGGCCCGGGACCGTTTGCGCCTTTTGGCTCACGTATATGATAGTGTCGCTAGCATCCATATGACAGAGAACCCGGGCCGACACAGCTAGTCGTGAACCCAAAGCGGCACAGACCTATGGAGACAGGCATACATGAATCACATCGAGCATGTCGGTAAAAACATCAGCGAGTGATTCCGGGCTGTTGCATTGGGCTAACAGGACTCCGGGGGACCCGGGCTGTAGCAGGCTAGGCAGGACTCCGGAAGTCACGGCGTGACATTTCCCCGAAGGGACAGACATAGGAACGAAGTGAAACACATGCCGGCCAGCCAAGTGTCCTGAACAGTAGTGCTGGGCTAGCAGGACTCTGGTGAACCGGGCTGTAGCGGACTACTATGGCTCGAGGAACACTAGACTACATTTCCCCATAAGAAAGGCTGCCAAGGATAAACAACTAGATTGTCGGATCCCACTCATACCAAGCATTTCAATCATACACACAATATGCCCGATATGAGTACATACAACATGGCATCACAACAAAACTCTACAACTCAAGTACTTTATTTAAAAGGCTCCAGGGAGCCATACATAACATGTTCATACAGATAGGTGTCACATGACCCGACGCTCAAGTCATACAATCATACAAGCACATGCGGAAGCAACCGGTCTGAGTACAGACACTAGAAAGAAAGAAGGCTTCTCGAAGCCTGTCTATCTACATAGGGCCCTCCATGGCCAGGATCACCACCTGGGTGGCTAGTCACTCGTCGACGTCAAGGTCTACATAAAACCCATCGGAGGGGGCAGTGTTGTCGTCTGAAAACAGTAATTAAGCAAACATGAGTACAAAGGTACTCAGCAAGTCTTACATCAGAACCTAATATACATGCTCATTCTCAAGAAGGTGGTGGGGTTATTGCAGCAAGCCAGCTTTGACTCTTGGCTAAGCTATCCTACGGAACTTCACCAGTAAAATAGTTTTCGCACACGAGTCCACTACTCACCAACACAATACTCCACCGTGGATCCTCCCTCGTCATCCTATGAGAGGGCCATCCTCGGTACTCACACTTATCTTGAGTCTTTTAGTAGTATCCATTAACTTGTCTATGAACTGTATAGGCAACCAAGTAGTCCTTTACTGCGGACGTGGCTATTCGAATAGTTTTATACCTTGCAGGGGTGTACTTCTTCATACACGCTTTCACCACTTACCTCCGTTTACACGACATGTACTCGGCAACCTTCAAGCAGAAGCCCAGCGAGGGTGTCGGCCACGGCCTACCTAAACACTTAAGTCTCTAGTCTAGGTTTATCGCCTATCCAGGTTCCATCCGTAGGGAGTCCGACCGAGGTTTCCACATACGGCCCCGAACGATGTGAACAGGGTTCCCGAGACACCAAACGGGTGACTCGGTACACCGTGCCACGGTGTATCTACCGCAACATAGCCCACCCCTAGGGTCAGCGCTATGCACGGCCGCCAACACATAACCTACAAACACCAGAAACTATTTGCAACTCCTGGACAGAGTACTAGGGTGATTAAGAAGCCGAGAGGGTCAATTAAGGATCCCAATGCATGGTAGTAGCTGAATCTAAAATCACACATACCGATCTCAGTTCTTAGGGACGATGTCAATGAAACAACCCACCATGTACTCCTACATGGCCTCTCATCGATACCTTTACCAAAACATGTTCAACACATCCCTCATATTACCGACATAAGCATTTCACTCTAGCCCATCAGCCAGATGAACCAGACCTGACACAACTCTTAGCATAGCAGGCATAGCAAGGTAGGAATCACATACATGGCTTAGTCAACTACTACACATGCTAGTGGGTTTCATCTAGTTACTGTGGCAATGACAGGTCATGCAGAGGATAAGGGTTCAACTACCGTAGCACACAACAGTTTGAATCGCGTTGTCTTAATGTAGTAAACAAGAGCAGAAGCGAGAACATGGGTTTGTATCGGAATGATCAATGGGTTGCTTGCCTGATGGAGTGGTAGTGGGATACTGCCCTTCAGTTGGATACTCGTGAATATCCTCGAAGGCAGAACCTACCACGAAGAACACATCGGAACACAATCAACACATGACGATATGCAACAATATGATGCATGCTATGACATGGCAATATGAATGTGTCTTGGCCTAATGCAAGCTATAACAGAAAGGAATGTGCTTATTTGAATCAAAGATTCAATTATTAGCTTATTAAACATGGCTTTAATAGTGCATTTCCTTATTCTGCTTAAACAACAAGGTAAACTTGTTTTGTCATGCATGAAACCATTACAGATGGATAGATTGAATTTTTCTGATCATTTTCATATATAAATCTTTGCATTTGGAGCTATGGTTGATTTTCTATTATTTTTAGAAGTTTTGACTATTTTCTGGAATTTCCTGAATAAAAATAAATCCAGAAAATGCATTACTGCGTCAGCATTGCATCATGCTGACCTCAGCAGGTCAAAGGCGCCAGCCCAGGTCAAACCTGACTGGTGGGCCCCTTCTGTCAGCCTCTCAGCTAATTAACATGATTAGATTAACACTAATTAGCTGTCAGTGGGGCCTGGGCCCACATGTCAGTGACTGATTTAATTAAAATTAGTTAAAACTAATCCTAGATTAGTTAGCAGACCGGCCCCACCTGTCATAGACTCATGGGGGTCTACCTGGGCCCACCCAGGAGTCAAACTGGGTCAAACTCGCCGGCGACTCGACACCGGCGAGGCCCGAGACGGTGGTGTGGCTCGGAAAACGCCCACAGGGCCCGGGCGAGGCCGTTCTTGGGCTCGTTGGAGAGCTCTTGCAGTCGTGCATCTAGTGGTGGTGGAGGCCGGGCCTACGGTGGCCGGAGATGACGACGTCAAGCTCCAAGGAGGCGGCCGGAGTTCGGCCATGTGCGGTGTGTGGGTTGCGGCGTGCAAACGCGAAAACTAAGGCGCTAGCGAGGCACTACGCGATGCGGCAAGCATGTTGCGTAGCACGGGAGGACCAAATGGTCGCCGGAGCGACGCCGGCGACAAGCTCGAGCGGAGACGAGCTTCGTCCATGGTGGAACTATGGCCTAGAGGGTGCAAATGCGTGGGAAAGAAGAGGGGAAAGGCGGCGGAGCTCAGAGGGAGGTCGATGAGCAGCTCAGTGGGCTCGGGGGCGACCGGTGCGAGGCAAATCGATGAACGGCGTCCGACGGGTACCGAGGTTGAAGACGGCCCGATGGCAGCGATGCAGGGCCTCCGACGAAGTGTGGCTCGGTGGGGAGGGCGAGGGCGTCGCCGCGGAGCTTCTGGACATGTCAGAGAGGCGAGGGGGTGACGGAGGGCGCGACTACGACGGTGAGACGGCGACAGGTGCGTCGGCCATGGTGCGGGAGAGGGTGAGGGAGACGAGGGGAGAGTGAGGGAGGAGGAGAGGGGGACGTGGGGGTCGCGTGGCATCCCTGGACGTCTCCAGGCGTTGGCGGAAGCAGGAGGTGGCCGGCGTGTGGCCGCTGGCGCCGGCCACGCGCTCCGCGTCCTCCTGGCAGGAGGTGGACGACGACTGGCAAGCCAGTCGGCTGGGCCAGCACAGGTAAGGCCCAGGTGGGCTCCCTGTCTCTCTTTTTTTGATTTGTTTCTATTTTTTTCTATTTAACTGCAACTGTTGGGCTTTAATTAAAATACTAAAACATTTCCAAAAATCCTGAAAATAATTGTGGGCTCTGTTTAGAATATTTCCAACAGCAAACATTTATTTCCAGAATTATTTGAGCATTTAAATTATTTTATAGCATTTAAATGCCCAAATTCAAATACTTATGATTTAATTCAATGACCGTCTGTTGACCTAGAAAATTGTGCACCAATTTTGCCAGAGGTTCTAACCCAAGACAGAGGGTGAACTTTTTAGAAGGGCATTTCAGGTTCATTGAAAATAATTTTAGTAAACCCTAGTTCTTTCCAGGGGGGTGTTGGGGGTTTCTGCCTTCCCCACTTCAAATTTAAGAGAAATTTAAACATGATGCACACTCTAATGCTTGAACTAGCTAGGGTGTGACAACTCACCCCCACTCAAAAGAATCTCGTCCCGAGATTTAGGATCCTCTGGAAAGAAGGTGGGGTACTCGAGTCGAAGATGATCCTCCCTTTCCCAAGTGGCTTCTTTCTCGGAATGGTGTGACCATTGAACCTTGAGAAACTTGATATTATGACGTCGAGTGGTACACTTGGCTTGATCAAGGATACGAACGGGATATTCCCGACATGAGAGGTTATCTTGTAGATCAAGCGTTTCGTGGTCCACTCCACGGATAGGATCTGCGAAGCAACGCCTGAGTTGTGAAACGTGGAAGACATCATGAACTCTGGAAAGATGCGGAGGTAGTTCCAATTGGTAGGCAACTTCTCCTCATTTGGCAAGAATGCGAAAGGGTCCAATGTAACGAGGAGCCAATTTGCCTTTGATACCGAAACGATGGGTTCCCTTTAACGGGGTAACCCGAAGGTAAGCCTTCTCATCGACTTCATAAGTCATAGGCTTATGTTTACGATCATATTGACTCTTTTGACGAGATTGGGCTGTTTTCAATTTGTCACGAATAACGCGAACCTGCTCTTCTGCTTCCTGAATCATATCCGGGCCAAAGAGTTGTCTTTCCCCGGTTTCTGACCAGTTAAGAGGCGTTCGACATTTTCGTCCATAGAGAACTTCGAAAGGAGCCTTGCCCAAGCTGGCTTGATAACTATTGTTATAAGCAAACTCCGCGAATGGAAGGCATTTCTGGCAACTCATTCTGAACGAGATCACAGAAGCTCGGAGCATATCTTCCAGAATTTGATTGACTCGCTCTACCTGACCACTTGATTGAGGATGGAAGGCGGTACTAAAAGAGAGACGAGTTCCCATAGCATTTTGGAAACTTTCCCAAAATCGAGAGGTGAAGAGACTCCCACGGTCTGAGTTAATTTCCAATGGAACACCATGAAGAGACACTATTCGGGAGATGTATAAATCGGCTAGCTGGCTAGCGGTGATACTCTCACGAACAGGTAGGAAATGGGATACTTTGGAAAGTCGGTCGATCACGACAAAGATGGCATTATTCCCTCTCTTGGTCCTGGGAAACCCAGTGATGAAATCCATACTGATTTTATCCCATTTCCACTCGGGAATAGCCAAAGGTTGAAGGGTGCCAGCAGGCCGTTGATGCTCTGCTTTAACACGACGACAAACATCGCAATTAGCAATGTATTGAGCGATTTCTCTCTTCATCCTAGTCCACCAAAACCTCTGGCGTAGGTCTTGATACATTTTTGTACTACCGGGATGAATGGTGAGAGGGGATTCATGAGCTTCCTTAAGGATCAACTGGCGTAGATGTTGTTTCTTGGGAACCACCAAACGGTTCTCGAAGAAGACAGCACCTCGCTCATCCATGGAGAAACATTTAGCAACTCCGCAAGCGATGTTTTCCTTAATTTGGGATATGCCCTTATCATACCGCTGGGCGGTTATGATTTGATCCATAAGGTTTGGTTTCGCTACCAGGGTGGATAGAAAACCTCGAGGAACAATGTAAAGATTAAGCTTACGAAATTCCTCATGGAGAAGTGGTTGACTTTGTTGTAACATCAGGTTGTTACAATAGGACTTACGGCTTAGCGCATCAGCCATGACATTGGCTTTGCCCGGGGTGTAAGTTATTCCTAAATCGTAATCCAAGATCAACTCAACCCAACGTCTTTGCCTGAGATTCAAATCTGGTTGGGTGAAGATATATTTCAAACTTTGGTGATCGGTGAAGATCTCGCAACGATTACCGAGAAGGTAATGTCGCCAAGTTTTAAGTGCATGGACTACAGCTGCAAGCTCTAGATCATGTGTGGGATAATTTTCCTCATGTGGGTGTAATTGCTGTGAAGCATAGGCAATTACCTGACGATCTTGCATGAGTATGCAACCTAGTCCTTGTCGCGAGGCGTCGCAATAGATAATAAAGTCCTTGGAGAAATCTGGTGGTACCAGTACGGGAGCAGATGTCAGGCGTCTTTTCAGTTCCTGAAAACTGAACTCGCACTATGGAGTCCACTCGAACTTTTTATCTTTCTTGAGGAGTTCAGTTAGAGGTTTAGCAACCTTGGAGAAATTCTCAACGAAGCGGCGGCAATAGCTCGCTAAGCCAAGGAAGCTCCGAACTTGCTTAACCGTCTCAGGTGGAGTCAAATCAAGGACGGCTTGAACTTGCTCGGGATTGACAGCAATACCCTTACCAGAGATTACATGGCCTAGATAGGTCACTTCTGGCAACCAAAATTCACACTTGGAGAATTTGGCATAAAGGCGATGCTCTCGGAGTTTCATCAATACCAGCCTTAGATGTTCGGCATGTTCCTCTTCGTTCTTGGATTAGATGAGTATGTCATCGAGGTATACTACGACGAATTTATAAAAATACTCCATGAAGACCGAGTTCATTAACCGGGAGAAGGTGGCTGGGGCATTGGTTAAATTGAAGGACATAACAGTGTACTCGTATTGGCCATAACGAGTAACAAAGGCCGTTTTGGGAATGTCTCCGTTTCTGATTTTGATTTGATGGTAGCCCAAACTCAAATCCATCTTGGAGAAGACTGAGGATCTAGCGAGCTGATCATACAGATCGTTGATCCTGGGAAGTGGGTATTTGTTCTTGATGGTGACCAAATTGACAGGTTGATAATCCACAACCATTTGATCCGTTCCATCCTTCTTCTTAACGAAGAGGACGGGGCAAGCCCAAGGAGAGGAACTAGGATGGATGAAACCCTTTTTCAAGGACTCATCGAGTTGGTTCTTAAGCTCGGCTAGTTCTAAGGGTGCCATCTTGTAGGGTCTTCTAGAAATTGGAACGGTTCCTGGAACAAGGTCTATCACAAACTCAACATCCCTGTCAGGTGGAACACCTGGCAGTTCTTCTGGAAAGACATCCGGAAAGTCTCGAACTACCGGAACATCCTCAAGGTTTGGAAGGGGGTTGGCATTTAAGGAGTAAAGCTGGCGCTTGGCCACTCGAGTTAAGACATTGACCGTCTTGCCCGATGGGTGAGTAAGTTGAACAGTTCTAGTGGCACAACCGATCTTAGCATAATGAGCTGACATCCATTCCATACCCAAGATGATGTTTATGTCCGTGGACTTGAGAGCTATTAATGATGCAAGGAAGACAAGTCTATCGACAAGAATTTCGTTCCCATGGCTTACTCTAGAAGTTTGCCATTTGGAACCCGGAGTTTGAATTACCATGGAAGTGGGCATGTCACAGAATGTCGTGTTGTGCAATCGAGCATAGTTCTCGAATATAAATGAATGAGATGCTCCAGTATCAAAAAGAACAGATGCCGGATGGCAGTTAACAAGGAGCGTACCAAGGACGACATTGGGATCCTCATGGGCCTCCTCGGCTAAAACATAGTTGACATGGCCACGGCCAGTGATGACCGGCTTGGCGTAGAATGTCTTTCCCGCGGGCTTACCACGGCCAACAGACTTTCTAGTTTGAATGTGGTTGTTGTTCTGGGGACACTCTTGACTATAGTGACCCGGCTCTCCACACTTAAAGCATGTCCCCACAGTGGCCCGTGGAGCAACATTAGCAGCGGGGCCACCATAGGGCTTGGGCGGTGCAACTTGCTGGTTGGGACGAGGCGCCTCAAAGGATGGCCTCGGGATGAACCTGGGTGGCAGTGCCGTGCTTGGAATCCACACTCGGCGCTTCTGGGTTCCAGAGCCGGATGAAGAGCCAAAATCACGGGAGTGCTTGCGTGAAGCGTCATAATCAGTCTGGCCTATCTCAGCACTGATGGCTTTATTGACCAACTTCTGAAAGGATGTGCACTCGTGCAGACGGAGATCGCGGCGAAGCTCAGGGCTAAGTCCCTTGCGGAACCTTGCCTGCTTCTTAGCGTCAGTAGATACCTCTTCAGGGGCATAGCGTGCCAGATTCCCAAATTCATGACTATATGCATCCACAGTCAGTCTTCCTTGGGTGAAGTTGCAGAACTCCTCCCTCTTGTGATCCATGAGACCTTTCGGAATGTGATGCTCACGGAAAGCCTCACTGAAATCAGCCCAAGTAGTAATTTGGCCGACCGGGCGCATAGCTTCAAAGTTTTCCCACCAAAGGCTAGCAGGGCCTTCGAGGTGATAGGCAGCATAAGTAACCTTGTCGGCTTCGGCTATGTTGGCAGAACATAGCTTGTGAGTGATGCTGCGAAGCCAGTCATCCGCATCGAGGGGTTCGACGGAATGGTTAAACTTTGGTGGGTACAGCTTGATGAAGTCATTGATTGACACCAAGTCATTTCGCGGATGGCGTGCAGTGTTCTGTTCAATCCGCTCTAGCAGGCGGTTAGTCTCACGCTTGTTTCTTTCCGCCTCCAGCATCACTTCGGCCAGAGAAGGCAGGTGAGGTAGATTTTCACCCCTAGCTGCACTGGCTTCCCCCTGCTCCGAGGCAGCAGGGTTGCTGCGGGTGTTGACCATCCTAGGAGAAAACAAGACAATGGTTTTGATAAGGATGGCTCAAACTTAGCAAGGAGTGCAGAATGTAATGGATAACACAGAAGGCAGAGATGTTCATCCATATGTCATGGTAATATAAAACTGCCATATATATACTAACGGTCATACACATCATACATAGTTTAGTACAAGCCCAGGCTACAGTACAACTATGATGAAAGACGTTACATCTCATCAGAGGCATTCCAAGCTCCTATACATTATTTGTCTACACCTCCGGAATTGACTACACGCCAAGCCATATTCCACAAGTCACACAGGACAGTGGAGATACAACTATTACAATACTAGTGATACTACTACTAACTCAGACAGCTCCATAGTAGTCCTCATAGAAGTCACTTCCATAGCCTGGAAGTTCAACGTGACCATCCGGAAACAGACGGTCCTGAGGAGCCTGTGGACCATAGGGACTAGGATGAGGTCTTGGACCAATAAACGGTGGCCTGCGGGGACCATGGGGTGGGGTAATGCCTCCCACATCACGCGAATCCACCATGTCTGGCAGAGCAGATCTCACAGGATACAGATCCCTTGTATCCATACATCCAGCTTGCACCGCGGGTGCAAACCGAGTCAATGTGGCCCAATGATCAGCACGGGTATTGAAAAGCTCCAGTCTCAAGGCCCGATTCTCTCGGTCCTTATCTTCGAGCATCTCAGCAGTGGTACGAGTTAATGAGTCCTCCTGAGTGGAGTCGGCATAGGTAGCTTGAAGATACCCTTGCGCTCCCGGAAGTGAAGCTGGCATGTAACGGAAGTCGGTGTTCCCAAGCAGGCCAGTCCGGGCTCGCATAATGGTCATCATGGAATAGGCAACATCCTGCACAGCCATCTCAATAGTAACCCCGAGTCCATAGGAACAGTGAAGGGGCTCGATAGATCCAGGATAAGAAGGAAATATCCTGACGGTGCAGAAATATTGGCTTTGATTAAAGTCGCAGAATTGCTCTTCAACGGTGTATTCGGGATACCAACGGTAACCCGTCTCGATCATTACCCAGACTAACATAGCAGTATGACCGGGCACGTCGAGGCACCGGGGCAGGCGAACCACTTGGTTTTGAGCACGGTTGGCCATCTGAAAGCACAACCACAATGCAAAGACATCAGAATTTCTAGGGAAAATTGGACAACATAACAGCTGTAAATGCTCAGAAAAAGATTTGAGACATCCACAACAGTTCGCAATACCACTCAACAACATCATATCAAGGTTCTGATCCAATTAGCAACATACTAAGAATAGTAGAAACTGAACTGGGACTTGTAACAACAATCGTATAAGCTACTATGGACTAGTAACACGTGAACCTGATAGAAGAAGAGAGCCTAGTCCTTAACCCAGATTGAATGAGAAGAGAATGACTCAGATCAGAGGCATAGGGTAAAGGAGTAAAAGAGCCTTACATTCCCTCCCACAATCAATTCCCCTACATATAACTAAAGCATTTCTAGACTCGACATCGACCAGTTTGGCTCAACGAACCTACAGGCAGTCCGGCTCTGATGCCAACGCTGTCAGGACCCCGATTCCAAGTCACATCGATCTAGCCGGTAACACCTCATATCACTTTGCGGCCTCACGCACGGTATCCCACGGGTGTCGCCTTACCATGGCCCGGGACCGTTTGCGCCTTTTGGCTCATGTATATGATAGTGTCGCTAGCATCCATATGACAGAGAACCCGGGCCGACATGGCTAGTCATGAACCCAAAGCTGCACAGATCTATGGAGACAGGCACACATGAGTCACATCGAGCATGTCGGTCATCAGCGAGTGATTCCGGGCTGTAGCACTGGGCTAACAGGACTCCGGGGGACCCGGGCTGTAGCAGGCTAGGCAGGACTCCGGAAGTCACCGCATGACATTTCCCCGAAGGGACAGACATAGGAACGAAGTGAAACACATGCCGGCCAGTCAAGTGTCCTGAATAGTAGTGCTGGGCTAGTAGGACTCCAGTGAACCGAGCTGTAGCGGACTACTATGGCTCGAGGAACACTAGACTACATTTCCCCATAAGAAAGGCTGCCAAGGATAAGCAACTAGATTGTCGGATCCCACTCATACCAAGCATTTCAATCATACACACAATATGCCCGATATGAGTACATACAACATGGCATCACAACAAAACTCTACAACTCAAGTACTTTATTTAAAAGGCTCCAGGGAGCCATACATAACATGTTCATACAAATAGGGGTCACATGACCCGACGCTCAAGTCATACAATCATACAAGCACATGCGGAAGCAACCGGTCTGAGTACAGACACTAGAAAGAAAGAAGGCTTCTCGAAGCCTGTCTATCTACATAGGGCCCTCCATGGCCAGGATCACCACCTGGGTGGCTAGTCACTCGTTGACGTCAAGGTCTACATAAAACCCATCGGAGGGGGCAGTGTTGTCGTCTGAAAACAGTAATTAAGCAAACATGAGTACAAAGGTACTCAGCAAGTCTTACATCAGAACCTAATATACATGCTCATTCTCAAGAAGGTGGTGGGGTTATTGCAGCAAGCCAGCTTTGAATCTTGGCTAAGCTATCCTACGGAACTTCACCAGTAAAATAGTTTTCGCACACGAGTCCACTACTCACCAACACAATACTCCACCGTGGATCATCCCTCGTCATCCTACGAGAGGGCCATCCTCGGTACTCACAATACTCCTTGAGTCTTTTAGTAGTATCCATTAACTTGTCTATGAACTGTATAGGCAACCAAGTAGTCCTTTACCGCGGACGCGGCTATTCGAATAGTTTTATACCCTGCAGGGGTGTACTTCTTCATACACGCTTTCACCACTTACCGCCGTTTAGACGACATGTACTCACCAACCTTCAAGCGGAAGCCCAGCGAGGGTGTCGGCCACGACCTACCTAAACACTTAAGTCTCTAGTCCAGGTTTATCGCCTATCCAGGTTCCATCCGCAGGAGTCCGGCCGAGGTTTCCACATACGGCCCCGAACGATGTGAACAGGGTTCCCGAGACACCAAACGGGTGACTAGATACACCGTGCCACGGTGTATCTACCGCAACATAGCCCACCCCTAGGGTTAGCGCTACGCATGGCCGCCAACACATAACCTACAAACACCAGAAACTATTTGCAACTCCTGGACAAAGTACTAGGGTGATTAAGAAGCTGAGAGTGTCAATTAAGGATCCCAATGCATGGTAGTAGCTGAATCTTAAATCACACATACAGATCTCAGTTCTTAGGGACGATCTCAATGAAACAACCCACCATGTACTCCTACATGGCCTCTCATCGATACCTTTACCAAAACATGTTCAACACATCCCTCATATTACCGACATAAGCATTTCACTCTAGCCCATCACCCAGATGAACCAGACCTGACACAACTCTAAGCATAGCAGGCATAGCAAGGTAGGAATCACATACATGGCTCAATCAACTCCTACACATGCTAGTGGGTTTCATCTAGTTACTGTGGCAATGACAGGTCATGCAGAGGATAAGGGTTCAACTACCGTAGCACACAGCAGTTTGAATCGCGTTGTCTTAATGTAGTAAACAAGAGCAGAAGCGAGAACTTGGGTTTGTATCGGAATGATCAATGGGTTGCTTGCCTGATGGAGTGGTAGTGGGATACTGCCCTTCAGTTGGATACTCGTGAATATCCTCGGGGGCAGAACCTACCACGAAGAACACATCGGAACACAATCAACACATGACGATATGCAACAATATGATGCATGCTATGACATGGCAATATGAATGTGTCTTGGCTTAATGCAAGCTATAACAGAAAGGAATTTGCTTATTTGAATCAAAGATTCAATTATTAGCTTATTAAACATGGCTTTAATAGTGCATTTCCTTATTCTGCTTAAACAGCAAGGTAAACTTGTTTTGTCATGCATGAAACCATTACAGATGGATAGATTGAATTTTTCTGATCATTTTTCATATATAAATCTTTGCATTTGGAGCTATGGTTGATTTTCTATGATTTTTAGATGTTTTGAATATTTTTTTGAATTTCCTGAATAAAAATAAATCTAGAAAATGCATTACTGCGTCAGCATTGCGTCATGCTGACCTCAGTAGGTCAAAGGTGCCAGCCCAGGTCAAACCTGACTGGTGAGCCCCTTCTGTCTGCCTCTCAGCTAATTAACAGGATTAGATTAACACTAATTAGCTATCAGTGGGGCCTGGGCCCACATGTCAGTGACTGATTTAATTAAAATTAGTTAAAACTAATCCTAGATTAGTTAGCAGACCGGCCCCACCTGTCATAGACTCAGGGGGGTGTCTACCTGGGCCCACCCAGGAGTCAAACTGGGTCAAACTCGCCGGCGACTCGACGCCGGCGAGGCCCGAGATGGTGGTGCGGCTCGGAAAACGCCCACAGGGCACGGGCGAGGCCGTTCTTTTGCTCGTTGGAGAGCTCTTGCAGTCGCGCATCTAGTGGTGGTGGAGGCCGGGCCTACGGTGGCCGGAGACGACGACGGCGAGCTCCAAGGCGGCGGCCGGAGTTCGACCATGTGCGGGGTGTGGGCTGCGGCGTGCAAACGCGAAAACTAAGGCGCTAGCAAGGCACTACCCGATGCGGCAAGCATGTTGCGTAGCACGGGAGGACCAAATGGTCGCCGGAGCGACGCCGACGACAAGCTCGAGCGGAGACGAGCTTCGGCCATGGTGGAACTATGGCCTAGAGGGTGCAAATGCGTGGGAAAGAAGAGGGGAAAGGCGGCGGAGCTCATAGGGAGGTCGATGAGCAGATCAGTGGGCTCGGGGGCGACCGGAGCGAGGCGAATCAATGAACGGCGTCCGACGGGTACCGAGGTTGAAGACAGCCCGATGGCGGCGAGGCAGAGCCTCCGGCGAAGTGTGGCTCGATGGGGAGGGCGAGGGCGTCGCGGCGGAGCTTCTGGACATGTCAGAGAGGCGAGGGGGTGACGGAGGGCGCGACTATGGCGGTGAGACGGCGACAGGTGCATCGGCCATGGTGCGGGAGAGGGTGAGGGAGATGAGGGGAGAGTGAGGGAGGATGAGAGGGGGACGTGGGGGTCGCGTGGCATCCCTGGACGTCTCCAGGCGTCGGCGGAAGCAGGAGGTGGCCGGCGTGTGGCCGCGGGCGCTGGCCACGCGCTCCGCATCCTCCTGGCGGGAGGTGGACGACGACTGGCAAGCCAGTTGGCTGGGCTGAGCCAGGTGGCTGGGCCAGCATAGGTAGGGCCCAGGTGGGCTCCCTCTCTCTCTTTTTTTGATTTGTTTCTGTTTTTTTCTATTTAACTGCAACTGTTGGGCTTTAATTAAAATACTAAAACGTTTCCAAAAATCCTGAAAATAATTGTGGGCTCTGTTTAGAATATTTCCAACAGCAAACATTCATTTCCAAAATTATTTGAGCATTTAAATTATTTTATAGCATTTAAATGCCCAAATTCAAATACTTATGATTTAATTCAATGGCCTTCTGTTGACCTAGACAATTGTGCACCAATTTTGTCAGAGGTTCTAACCCAAGACAAAGAGGGTGAACTTTTTAGAAGGGCATTTCAGGTTCATTGAAAATAATTTTAGTAAACCCTAGTTGTTTCCAGGGGGTGTTGGGGGTTTCTGCCTTCCCCACTTCAAATTTAAGAGAAATTTAAACATGATGCACACTCTAATGCTTGAACTAGCTAGGGTGTGACACATTACGTGCATGATTGGGCTAATATGCACGAGAAATGTACCACGATGAGCTCGTATAGGGCCCGGTTAGCATTGTCGTTCCGGTTCCTCTCCTCCTCCAAGAGCTTAACCGTCCTCTCCTCCATCTCCCTCCCCCTCTCCACCGCCTCCCTTTGTGCCTCCTCCACAAGCTCCTTCGTCTTCAATCTCTCTTTCTCAACAATAGCCTACAACACACCACTCCTCGTTAGCATTGTAATCATCGACGGACGCACACACAATGTAATGGAGGCAAGGTGAGAGAGTCAGTATAACTAACTGCCATGGCAATCTCTGTGGGCCGTGCACGAGGCGTTATCTCAGGATCAGAGCTACTCAGGCGCTTCTTGATCTGCGGGAGAGTCTTAGGACAACATATCAGTCCATCACCAATGTCTTGAGACCCATGGGACCTCCCGCCACCAGATATCATCACCAGCTCTGTATCAAAAGGATCCTGGCTCGGGTTAAAGTCCTCCCCTTTCCTTGCGTTCCCCTCGTCTCTGTACCTCACAAGCCTGTGGTGGGAGGTTTTGTTGGTGAAGCTCTCTGGATCATCTAGGTCAGACTCCGTGAATGGCTTGGCCTTCTTGTACGGGGCCATATGGGCCATGCCATAGAGGTCGAACAGACCTGGCACAGGCTTCTTGTTGTAGTGCGCCTGAGAGAGAGGAAAAAAATATTAGTTAAGGGCTCAAGCTAGCATGAAGAATGATATTGCAATGTAAATAAGTCATTTTAGAGCTAAGAAAGGTTATTATGTCATTTTCGAGGAAAATAAGCTAAGTTTAGGTCATTTTCGAGGTAACCAAGATTATTATGCCATTTTTGACCAAATTATGCTAATTATGTCATTATTGAGCTATCCAAGGTTATTATGTCATTTTAGAGCTAACTATAGCATATTAAGTCATTTTGGAAGGGATAAATGCTAGCATGAAGAATGAATTGCATGAATCATGTAGAAAACCACATACCTAGTTATCCCCGTACTCAAACAGGTTGGAGCTCCCTTGATGGTGTGGCACACCTTCCATTTGGTCGCGCTTATCATTGGCCCTTTGGTGCTCGACTTTCCATTGGGGAGAGCACCACGCATCCACCAACGCCTCCCAACAGTCCATGTTATCCACACACCATCTCGATGGCACCTAAGTGAGTCAAGAGAAATTTCAGCGCTACGCCTACGCACCATACTCAAGAAAACTAAGTTCAAGGCCTTAAGAATAGGTAATTACCTGCATGTACTTCTCCTTACTCAGAAACTTGCCGCGACACTTTTGCTTGCCCATCCTAATACCCTTCGAGGCGTAGTAGTCTCGCCCTGCACCTGAGCCTCTTGCCTTAAGTTCTAAAGTAGGCGTTTGTACTCGTTTTCGAAAACCCTACACGCGGCCTCCTGCTCTCCCTCCGAAACCCTGTAGAATGTCTGCAATCAAACAAGACAACACTGATTAGTACAATCACTAGGTAGTGTTGATTTTTAATTCCGTAAAGGAGAAATTACCCAAAATCGACGGAACACAATGTCGGCCACCGTCTCGCACAAGACACCGTCGACCCTCTCCTCCGGCGGGGCCGGGGCAACCGAGCACAGCTCCTAGGTCAGTGCTAGCTGTGGAACCTGACCCTCACTGGGCAACGTGACCCACCTAGGGAAGTGCTGCCGGCAAATCACACCAAGGACCTGGTTGGGCCTACGGGCACCACGAGAGCGTACCCAGCCCCTACAATATGACAAGGCCAACACATTAGATATTAATTTGAAGGAACATGAAGGCAAAAGGTTAAAAAATAGTAAATGCGCTTACTTCAACCCTTTAGGCGCAATCAACCACCTCTAGTCGGGGGTCGTCGGCACGGGCGGGAGCTTTGTAGAGCCACACTTGTAGACCTTCTTGCCCTTCTCAACCAGCTCGTCGTCATTGTAGCTATCATCTGAAAAGGTGTCCTCACTACCATCCTCCGGGCCACTAGACTCCAGAGTCTCGTGGCCCGAAGACCCCGTGGCCGGAGTCTTCTGGGACGAAGACCCCATGACCTGAGTCTTCTAGGACGAAGACCCCGTGACCGGAGTCTTCTGAGACAAAAACTCTGGGACCGGACTAACGTGGGGCGAAGGATCAGCGACCCGAGTCTGGTGAGGGGAAGGATCAGCGACCGAAGGCTCATGGACCAGAGTCCGAGATGGGTCCACCTCAGACGGAGCACTCCTGTGGTCGGGTGAATCAGCTGAGGGTGGCGGCGAGGAAGGCGTAACAGCCTTCCTACCTCTCCCTCTGCCACGTCCACCTCTAGCAGGCTTCTTCGTCCTCCACCGACCTCTCCCAGCCAAAGAAGAAGCGCCCGCCGCAGTTGTCTGCATACTGTCTAGCAGCACTCTCCGGAGGCGCTGGGCTGGAATAATGGAACCACCCCTCCCAATAGCGTTCGCAGGAGGATCGGGGCGCTCTGGACCCTTTCCCACCATCATGTCAACACCTGCAATGACAAAAAGTAAACGAAATTAGTGCAACATAAAAACATTTGGATACCTGACATGAACATAATAATATGTATATAATTTAACTGTATCATAATCATGACCATAATAAAAATACACCCGATCACCACAAA